>NW_006239630.1:126497-156193 GCF_000226075.1 Solanum tuberosum | reverse complement strand
TGCCTTGGTATTTTGACATCAAGAAGTATTTAGAGGATGGGACTTATCCTGAGAATGCAACGTTTAACCAGAAGAAGTTGATACGCCGCATGGCCCTCAATTTCTTTGCAAGTGGAGAAGTCCTTTACAGGAAGACTCCAGATTTAGGTCTTCTTATATGTGTTGATGCTAGTGAAGCTGCAAAGCTTCTGGAACAAATACATGCTGGAGTTTGTGGTACTCACATGAACGGGATCACTTTGGCAAAAAAGATCCTCCGAGCCGGCTATTTTTGGATGACTATGGAACATGATTGTTGCAAGTTTGTGCAGAAATGTCATAAATGTCAGGTGCATGGTGATTTGATTTGAGTGCCGCCTCATGAACTTAATGCTATGAGTTCACCTTGGCCATTTGTAGCTTGGGGCATGGATGTCATTGGTCCGATAGAGCCAGCCGCCTCTAACGGACACAGATTCATTTTGGTCGCCATTGACTACTTTTACCAAGTGGGTGGAAGCAGCTTCGTATAAGTCGGTGACCAAGAAGGTTGTAGCTGATTTTGTTCACAACAATTTGATATGTAGGTTTGGAGTACCGGAATCCATCATTACTGATAATGGAGCAAATCTCAACAGTCATTTGATGAGAGAGATATGTGAACAATTCAAGACTACTCACCAAAATTCAACTGCTTATCGTCCCCAAATGAACGGAGCTGTAAAAGCTGCTAACAAGAACATAAAGAAGATTTTGAGGAAAATGATTGATAATCGCAGAGGTTGGCACGAGATGTTGCCATATGCTTTGTTGGGTTACCGAACAACTGTCAGAACATCAGTTGGAGCTACTCCGTATTTGCTAGTATATGGAATGAAAGCAGTTATACCTGCAGAAGTTGAAATACCTTCATTGAGAATCATCCAAGAAGCTGAATTGAGTGATGCTGAATGGGTTCGCAAAGCGAATTGATCAATTAACATTGATCGATGAGAAAAGAATGGTTGCCGTTTGTCATGGTCAACTTTATCGACAGAGAATGATTCGTGCTTTGCACAAGAAAGTAAGAGTTAGGATATTTGAAATCGGTCAGTTGGTCCTTAAACGCATTTTCCCTCATCAGGATGAATATAAAGGGAAGTTTGCGCCAAATTGGCAAAGACCCTACATGGTTCGCAAAGTATTATTTGGAGGTGCCTTAGTCCTGTCGGAGATGGATGGCACCGAATGGCCAAAACCGATCAACTCAGACACTATCAAGAGATACTATGTGTGAAGCCTTAGTTTGTATTTCTGTTATTTCCTTGTAATTGTTCTGTTCGTTTGTAATTGTCTAGTTTAGAATTTTATCCATCTTGTAATGAACTACGTCTGACCTGAATTCTCAAGAATGAGATACGTAGGCGGCCTATGTCGGCCTCGGTCATTCCTTTACCCCTTTTAATTTATCTTTGTATTTGAACTACGTTGGACCTGAATTCTCAAGAATGAGATACGTAGGCGGCCTATGTCGGCCTCGGTCGGGTTTCTTTGTAATTTTTCTTATTTTTGTTGATCCTCGAAGGGGGAACTACGTTTGACCTGATTCCTGCCTCAACGGGATACGTAGGCGCCACAAGGGTTCGGTCATATTTCCCATAAGATTTCTATTTTTCTCTTTACGATAGAAACTGGGACAGAATTTTTGAGAGGGACTCAAAAATTCTCAAGAAGGAGATCTCTCCAACAAAGTCGAGACTGAAGATATTTTAAAATTTGCAACTGGGACAGAATTTTTGAGAAAATCTCAAAAATTCCGTGATTTGCGCACCAACGATTAAAGATAAGCCAAGACAGTTAACTGGGATAGAAATTTTAAGAATGACCTCAAAAATTTCAACTGGGTTTATCGGCAATTTAGAACAACTTTGAATGCTTCCCAACAAGTAATCAGATAGACCTCGAGGCACCAACTTCAAAAATGTTTGCTGGAGCTCGACGTGACAGGACACTTGGCAGTGACCTTTTCCAAATATTATTTTCTTGAAAATCTATTTTTTCTTAAAACTTTTCTCTCATGTTTCAATTATTTTGCATTAAAATATTTTGTCTTATCTATCAAGAGGCGGGAGATCGGAGAAATCAACCGAAGATAGCAAGAAAAAGAGAAGACAACCAAAGCGATCGACACAGATCAGTTCATTTTTAAACTAACAATTTTTTTGTGGATGCAGAAAAAGTTTTATGTTTCTTATACCAAAGAATTGGGATTATGAGTTAGTGTTATTTCATTTAATTCTCAACAAGAAGAGGATCATAATGAACATTGTAACTATGTTCGGAGATGGAACAAAGAAAACCATGAAGAGAGCAATATTATTATTTTCCAACAACTAAAGACACTTGGAGGACTTTTGGCTGCATTATATTATCAGATATGATAATATTCTTACCCTGAAGGTTATTTATATCGTATTGTCAAATGAGATGATACCACTGCTCCGAGGGTCATTTTTATTTATATTGTCGATTGAGAAGATACTGCCGTCCAAGAGATACCCAGAAGATCACCTATGTTGCTGGGTGAAGCGTCATCTTCGTTCAGTATCAAGAGGAAGCCATGCACAGCAGAGAGATAAATCATGCATCGCAGAGAAGTCATTCATAGAAAGAAAAAGAAGTCATTCATAGAGAGAGAAAGAAGTCATGCATCGCGGGACTACAATTACTCCGATGGTCATTTTTATTTATATTGTCGATTGAGAAGATACTGCCGTCCAAGAGATACCCAGAAGATCACCTATGTTGCTGGGTGAAGCGTCATCTTCGTTCAGTATCAAGAGGAAGCCATGCACAGCAGAGAGATAAATCATGCATCGCAGAGAAGTCATTCATAGAAAGAAAAAGAAGTCATTCATAGAGAGAGAAAGAAGTCATGCATCGCGGGAAAAATATTCATGCATCACGAGAAAAGAGATTCATGCATTGCAAGAAGGAGAAACCATGCATTGCAAGAGGGAAAAGGTCATGCATCACGAGAAGAAGAAATCATGCACAGCAAGAGAATGATTCATGCATCGCGAAAAAGAAGTCATGCATCGCGGGAAAGAGATTCATGCATAGCAAGAATAAGAAACCATGCATAGAAAGAGAAAAAGTCATGCATAACAAGATAAAGAAGTCATGCATCGCGGAAAGGTCATGCATCGCGGAGAATTCATGCATTGCAAGAGAACGATTCATGCATCGCAGAAAAGAAGTCATGTATCGCGGGAAGAGATTTATACATAGCAAGAAGAAGAAACCATGCATTGCAAGAGAAAGAAGTCATGCATAGCAAGAGAAAGAAGTCATGCATCGTGGAAAAGAAGTCATGCATCGCGGAAAAGAAGTCATGCATCGCGGGGAAAAATTCATGCATCGCGAAAAAAGATTCATACATCGCGGGAGAAAGGTTTACCCATCACAAGAAGATCAACATCGACTGCATTATTTTCTTTGCAAAAACGACATCAAGAGAATTATCAACTTATTACATCAGCCTATTTTATTGCTTTGACATCAAAAGAAGAGTACATTGAAGAATATATGGCAAATATAAGACACAAGCTTTATTTGCTTTACGTCAAACCCGATGGGGTTGACGTCAAATTTTCAAGGAGAACAATTAAGTGTCAACATGGTAAAAGACACTGTCTCCCATTTGAATTGCATTTTTATGCTAATGAGTTTATCTCAGTCTTTGCCGAGAGCATCCGAAAGGATGAATTCTCCAAAACAAACCACAGGTGCGGACGACATCAAAAAGAATGCAGCATAACGTGGAACTTTTTCTTAGCAGCGAACTGGGATATAGTCCAAAGAGGAGTGTCAAACTCTTAGGACGCGAGCAGAGGAGTGACTTCCACCACTATCAAACCACACCCCTATCAGAAGGCATGTGGGTTTTCTTTAGGTTTCTTGGTTTCAGTTTCGCATCCGGAAATTCTTGGTCTCTACCGGAAGCAGCTTTCCAATCTGAGTGATAATGCACCAAGAGCTTTGGAAATTATGTTCGCATAAGTTCTTAATTATGGGTGTGAAGCGCGCCACATTCATGGCTAAGAGGTTGCAAGCCTCTTTTCATACTCGACTTACTTGTCACTCCTCCAGAACCAAAGGATATCTTGCGTAATAGATTTCCTTTTCAACCGATTGAGTCGAACTACAAACAGCTTGATTCCCTGAGTTGAGGGATATGTAGGCGGAATCAATATTGAAGACTCGGCTATCTTCCGATATTCTCTCTTAAATCTTATTCCCGAGCATTCTGACTTATTCATAATTCGATGTCGGGATGACTTTTGAATTCTTTCAAAATCGTGCATAAAATCAAGCATATCGAACTACAAGCGGCCTGAAGTGTCATATAGCCTGAGATATGTAGGAAACCCACTTCTGGGGTTCGGCCATAATTCCTAAAGACCGTACCAAAAACTCCTATTTCAGAAAGATGAAGATGTAGTCGGTCAAAATTGGATTAGTCAAATTCATTTTCCTTTAATTTCTTGTATCAATTCAAGTAAAATGAGGGACAGTTGTTGACACTTAATTTTGACCCTCCCCAATAATAATTAATTTCGAGCTTCTTAATTTTCAAATGATTTAAAGTAATTAATTTTAGAAATTTCGAAAAAAAATATAATAGAATAATTTGCGAGTTATTTCAAATAGTTTGTCACTTGTTATAATTTTTAAATAATAATATGTCTTTTATATAATTATGTATATAATTAGTGCATTTTATAAATATTGGAAAATCGTCTCAAAAAGATTTTGTTTAATTAGATATTTGGTTAGTTTGTTTAGTTATCTAATAGTTTACAATTTTGAGTTAATTAGTTAGTTTATAATTAAGTTAATTATTATATAATTATGTGTCTAATTAGTATATTTTACGAATGTTCAAAAATTGTCTCGAAAGGATTTTAGCTTTATTTAAATATTTGGTTATTTAGTCGTCTATATTGTTAAAGTAATTAGTTTATAATTAAGTTAATTATTTTATTTCGTTAAGATTAAGAAGCTCGTTAATTAAGTAATATTAATTTGTCTTGTTTAAGTCTTGACCAAATTAATCGATTAAATTCGATTTAGTTACCTTTGAAATTTATTTGGGCTATTGTTTGATTACAATTTTATTTTATTTTTTCAACCCCTTTCAAAGACCAAGTTGGGCCATTCTTTTCCCAATTTCCAGCAGCCCCAATGATTCCCTCTATCCCCAAACCCAACAACAATTTGTTTTAGCCCATTTCCAATTCTTTAGAGCAAGATCAAAAGACCCAAACCCACTAGCAACCAGTAGCCCACCAGACTTCAACAATACTCCAGCAAAATAACCCCGACCCGGCCCAGTTATGTCCAAAAATGTCCAGAAGACTCCAACATCAAAGCAGTAGCAGCCCCAAAGTTAAAAAAAAATACAGCAGCAAACGACAGCACGTTCCAGCGCTTTTCTAGCCGAAGAATCGTCCTTGCAGCTTGAGATCGAGCCACGTAGCTCCTCGAGGACGATGGAGCCGATCTGAGGCGTCGATTCACCCTTTCCTCTTCCGGAATGGAGTGATTTTTCGGAGAAAAGGTTGTCTTCCTTAAATGGTGAAAGATCTTTTGGAGTTTGAATTTCGAATGGGCCTCCCTCCTATCCGAAATCTATCCGTTTCCCCCCAAAAATTGGAACCCTATTTTCCTTCTATAAGTAGTTTCTTATTTCTTATTGTAAGGGGAGATTTTTTTTAGTTGGTAATTTTTGACAGAAGCATATAGAATAGCTTAAGCAAATAGTTAAAAATCCATAGAAATACATCAGGAAGAAGAGAGGAGAGTAAATTTTCGGGGCCTCATTCTTCTAGACTGTTTGTCGTTGTTCTCCTAAGTCGCTTCGAGTTTGAGTTGCCGCCCGAGTCTCTCGTTTGCAGTCCATAAACCGACTTTGTGGTGGTAGGGGTTCCGCTCGAATTCCTGGTCCCAGTTCACTGCTCCGAAAGAGGTATAATGATTTTATTTACCTATTAGCTTTTCTCTGTTCATTGTGGAATAAAAAATGTTGAGTCTTGTGAGAAAGGCAGTGAACTGCTTTTTCTAAGTTCGTTCCTTAGTTTCGACATGGCTTATTTTTATTCCATAAGTGGGCGGGATATACGCTAGAGTGCTTAAAATGGTCTACTATTCATTCAATCGTGATTTTGAGTATACTAGCTTTGTGTTATGTCATTCCATTTATTTACTTGCGTTTTTAATCTTTTTTTTGTTTGTCGATTCGATTTTTGTCGTGGTGGTTTCTTAGGCTGGTTAGATTTCTGGCAGAATCTAATATGTGTTCTTACCTAATCGGATTAATGTTCGTGTTTCCTTGGTTTTAACCCGTGTTGATTTTTGTAATGTCAAAATGTCCTGCACCTTGTCGTAAGTAATGTCTTTGATTCTTTCATCTGACTACAACTTTGTTGAACATTTCTGGATGGTTGTTTCGTATTTTGTTTGTTCTCTTCATTATATGGTAGTAGCATTTTTAAATCCCCCTGATCAGTTATGTTGTTCTTATTTAGGTTGTATGTTCCTTGAAAAAATGTTTTTTCCTCTTCCTTGCTAAGCTTGTCTATATCTCAAAATATGGCTACTCTTTGGCAGTCTCTCCTAAACATATATGAATGCTCCTACTACTTCAGTTTAGTGTAGGATTCTAGTTGTGCTTATTTTGATCTTTAGCTGGTTTATCTATGTGCATGTTTATTTGTTCGGGATTTGTTCTAGTGATATATACTTCATTTGTTTATTTCTTACCTAACAATTGTTTCTTTTAATCATGTTTGTATATATTGGAGTTGTTTTTAAAATGTGAGGTTTCATTTTCTTTGCGGATTTCGGTTTAATCCCCTGTCTCCCCCATTATCGCCCTAATTTTGTGTCTTGCTAGCACGATCATCCTATTAAATGAAGTTTTTGAGTATTGGCAGAATTCATCTTTTTGAAAAGTCAAATATAGTTGCTTTAGTATTTAACAAAAAATATTTTAATACATGACCATTATATATTATATATGTGTTAAATCAAAATAAAGTTTGAATTGACAGGTGCTACTTTACGTTATTTTATATTATTAAAGGGTCCACTATTTTGATTGCAAACAATCTAGAGCTTGCATTGAGAAAATGATTAGTTTTGCCTGCTTTATAATATAGTATAATAATATAAAATGTAAATATGATATATTGGAAGAAACTGATTGCTCATAAAATTTTCATATTATTTCAATTGACGTGGTCTTTTCTTTCCATTACTGACTCTTAAAACAATTGGAATTACTAGTCTATTTATAAATGTTTGGTTGTACAACAAAATCAAAATATTTTATTTTATTTTTGTTCAGTTGGCTAATTCTGAATCATTACCATGGAGTAGAAAATTTTCATGATTTATTTGAGTTCCTTTCATTTTGGAATAAAAAGGGAGTCCATTAACTTTATTATTATTTTAAGGGTGATTTTTAAATACAGTTCATGTGTCCTTTATGCTATCTAGGAGCATGATAGATTTTCTTTTTTCTTTTTTTTATATATATATATTCGTTGTTCATATGTATTGTTGCCAGTCATCATTTTAATTTGTTGTTTGAAAAAAAATTTAATGTGACTAAATTTGAGGATTCGGCTTCAGTGGTTATTACCCTTTATTGGCATATCTACTCATGAAATAAGTTGGTTAGTATTTGTTTGCTACGGATTCTAGATGTTCAAATAGTAATATAAACAATTACCACTTTATCTTTAGTATGATAGGTCTTCATTGCCTTGGGAGTTGGGTATCTTTTATCTAGATCTATGTCATTTCAATTCGATATGGTTATTTGCTATATTTTTATTTAATGTCGGCTATGATTTGTTTTAAGTATATTTTTTTTTATTGTTTATTAATGTCGGCTATGATTTGTTTTAAGTATATTTTTTTTTTATTGTTTATTAATCCTTACCTTCTTATTTTTTGTTGCATGTGAAATCTGCCTGAGTTTATCATGAACTCCCATATTTTTGCATTTTCGAAAGAGTCATAAAGGCTCAAACCATCTTTATCGAGTCAGCCAGCTATAAAAGTCGACAAACAAGTCTCGAAGATGGAAGGATGTTAAAGCGGAGGAGAATTGAAAAGATTGGGCCAAAGGCCCACTCTTTATACAAAAATTGTATTTTGTTATTTTTGGGCCTAAGCCCACTTATTTGCTATATACTTGTTAGTTCCTAGGACAGGTGAAAGAATTGGGCGTAAGGCCCAAAGATAAAAAAAATATACTCCTTTTATGTTAGTCTAGGACAGGTGCAAATAACTCAAAAGGGCCAAAGACCCAAAACAAAAATGGGCCCAAATACTGGCCCAGACGGACAGGAAAACCAGATTTGGGCCCAAATCTTTTCCCTCTTTGTTTTATCATGTTTATTTACTTGTTAATATCTGTCATTAATCTTAAGACCATCAATTCAAATCCCCGAAATACGCTCATTTCGTTTTAACAATGTAACTAAACCGGTCATCTCTTGACAAGACTTAAACAAACAATTTTGTAAGATAGTCCACTTAGATTAATATTTCCCCCTTTCCCCTTAAAAAATAGTTCTAATTACAAAGCAAACTCAATTTTGCAATATAAGTTAAAGTTAAATCACTTTAGCCGAGTAAATTAATTGTCGGATAACCGCATTAACGGATATTCTAGGTGCCTTAAAAACCTTCCTAGAATATTAATAAGAACCCCCGAACCCCCCTTATATTTTCAAATTGATTCCCTGTTTAATCGATTGAAAAAATAATTTTCTTGATTTTTCTTTAAAAATTAAGTGGCGACTCTTAAAACCAGTGTAAATATATTTTTATAATAAAACAATAAATAATAAAAATCAAGGATAAAACCCTAGATTACTGAATTTAAACATATGTAGGGCGTAAGGACGAACTAGTTCAATACTATGATAGCCTTACATACTTGATTATTGAGCTATTAGACTAAAAACTTTGGTGGAAACTTCATTTATCTTGAGTTTGAGGAAGAACATTAGCTTTCTTGGATGAAATCTTTGAGCTTGGAATCTTGGGGTTTGATCTTTAGAGAATAAACTCTTTTATGAAGTTCTTAGAGTGGAAGAACTTGGGAAAACCTTGGATGGAAAGTCTCTTTGTATCTTGAATTTTTTACTTGAAGGTTTGAGGGTTCTTGATGGAGAAGAGGAACTCTAGGTGAGTTTTAAGAGAATTTATAAATACTTGAATGTTTAGATAGATGATTTTGAGAGGAAAACTAGTTAGTTGAATTATATACTAAGTTAATACACTCATAAACGACTTAGAATTGGATAACAAAGCTTGGAAAAGGACTAAAATAACCCTAGAACGCATGCAGGAAGTTGCTGGAAACAAAAAGTGTAGCAAGACTTCACAGAAGGCTCTATGGCTCGTGGAACATTCCACCGTCCATAGTTGCCATCGTAGAACTTTGATTGCCTGACAAGGCTTCACTAAAACGAGCATAACATTTTATTTCGAACTCGAAATGGGGCAAACTTGGTGAAGTTGGAAAGAGGATTCATAGAACCTTAACTTGATAGGTCATGGGCCACCTAATTCATTATGCACTAAGAGATATTCTTATTTGAAGTTGATCTAAGCAGAATCTTATATCAAAACTTAATCGGTAAGGAAACTTTCAACTCAACTTTGTCCTAGGGGATTCTAGTAACCTTAATTCATATCCAAAACCATTTTCACACTAAAGAATTGGCCTTAACACTTAAGAAAAATTTAACAAACCATTCGATACTAGCCCAAACTATCCCCTAGGATAACAACTATCGATTCTAAGGCACAAGAATCGAAGTAACAAGTTGGGAAAGAAATTACTTATCTTTACAGAGATTCCAGATGAAAATAGTGAAAATTACCTTAGGTCACCTTTTCACTTCCCCAAAATGTTCTTGCATAATAATGAGCGATTTTGAGGAATTTTCTCCATTTACAATGACTTACCCCATCATAGCGGCCAAATCCCTCTATAGAGACACCCTTATAGCGAAAATGCTCGCTATTTGCACTGTAATCCTCCCTATCCATTGTCCCCAAGCTTGGAACATCCTAGGAGGATTTTTGGAGTAACCCTCGTATGTTTTCCAACTGAAGAGGAGGAGCCAAATTATAAAATATGTAGTTGCTAGGTTTTAGTTTCATCATCCCGGCTATAACGGCCTAACAACCACTATAGTGAGCAGTAAAATTCCTACTATGGCGGAGTGACATCATCCTGAATCAAATTCAAAGTTTTGAGATTTTCATCGTGTCACCCTTAATTAATTTGACAGTGTATTTAATAAAATATTTAGGTTTCCATAATGAGATGTCTTTTGAATAATGATAGAACAGGCCATTACAATCATTTTCCTATAAGAAAAAGGACTAGCCAAATATGGAGACTGTGTGCTTTACTTTTAGGAAAAAGAAAATTTAATTATGGTAAGAAATTAGGGTATATACCCAACAATACTCCCCATTGGCCTGAATTTCTGACAAAATAAATTTATTCCACATTCTTCACATAATCTTCAACATATTGAATCTCCTCCAATAAATCTATGTCTCAACATAGAGAACCTCTCTGAAAAAGTTTCTTCAACAAAATATTCATTATTGACAATTAGGTTGCGGCTAGAAGCCTAGAACTGAACACTCCAAGATGAACACCCATTTATAATTGGCTTTAATACCACTTGTTAGGACCAAAATAATTTGGTTTGGTGCGGAAGCTAACAAGCAAACCTCAAAAGTCCATGAGTGAGAAGACAACAAAAATTATACCAAATGAGATACAAATATTTAACATAGTTCGGTTAATCGATCTACATCTACAAGAGGAGATGAAAATTTCACTATATAAAAGAGAGTACACAATATCAAGATAAATATCTCACATATTTCGCTTGAAATACAAAGAGGTTCACACAAGTATTAACATAAAACCTGTGTCTCACTAATTCCCTCTCCTAAACAATACTCTCAAAGCCCCTATGACTAAATTGTGAATGATACCAAGTTAGAAGGAATGAACTTCTATAATGAAAATTCATAACTTCAACACCCGTCAACCCCCTCCCCCCAGAAAAAAAAGAAAAAAAAAACCCCAATACTACCTCAATTAAAAGAAAAAGAAAAGGAATGATCTAACAAAGATGAATAGCGATGATATTTGTTGACTGGTTCATATGTCGTCATTCTTGGTTAGGGAAAATTTCATGCTGTCAAAGTTGAAACAATCAACCTATTGATATTGAAAGACCCAATAAACTCTTATGCACCTCGAGTGAATCATGTCATTCAACATAATATCATCAATTTATTTATGTGTGAAACATAAGAAATGAAAAGAAATTATATATTATTAGGTATCCATAATCTAGTGTATCGAAAACAACCTTTGTACCTTACAAAGATAGGATTGTGATCTGCATGCGTATAATTTATACCTTATTTAGATTTTATTTGTGTATGTATTGGGTATGTTGTTGTAACTGATACACTTAGTCTAGAGATTAATTTAATTTATGACCAAGTATGATCACATGTTGAAAAATGGAAACGTGTGTACTTAATTTCTCCTTTAACAAATGAGTTTTGAAACAAAATCATTTGAATTAAGATTTGTTCTATTGGTTTTGATTTTTTCTTTTTCTAATTCTAGAATTGTGAGAAGGAACCTAACCTCTAACCTCTAATTAAATAATAAATCTGGAAGCATATATAATTAATATGTGTCACTATAAATGATTCATGTCTGAAGTACTACTAGCAATTATTAAAAATATTGGATGCACAAAAGATCAAAATAATTATATATAAATGAATTTGAGTAGAAATTGATATAATTCGATCTATTAGTGTTATTTATTTATTTGCTTACTTTTTTATAGGTTAGAATTGTCTAAATATATTTGTGTGCTCCATTGAATTTTAATAAAACCATCCAAGAAAAGAAATCAAATAATGAATCAAAAAACATTCTAATAAAAACTCTTCATCTAAATTTTATTACCTCAAGATCGTTGGCCTCTTTTTTCAACTCATCTATGTACTCAGTATTCCTCATCCTAGACCTTTGGGCAGACAATCGATTTGATATCATTCTACAAGTCACGATTCCATAAGAATTTTTCATCAAAAATTCTAAACATGAGTCAGAAATTCACATTTTTTAAAGTAGTGTCAATAAAAATAGACGTGTGTATACCTTCTAAACTTCTTCAAGTTCACATTGGGGTCTACTTGACCATTTTTTAGTTCCAAATTCATAGCTTCTTCCAGAGTTGAAATCCTCTTAACTGATTCATATCCAATTGGAGTTTTTAAAGACAAACCCAAATTAGGCTCATCAGATCTGTTTCGTTTCTCATTCATTTTTTCTTCCATAATTTTTGTTGAATCACCTGAGGAGCATTGAATGAAAATCCCCAAAAAAGAAACATTAGCAAAAAAAGAAATAAAATTGATAAAGAAAATGAATTATGAAGTGAAAGAACTAATATATCTAGACATATAACAAATCTAACTCACCACTCTCCTCTGTATCTATCCAAATACATACGAATCGCACCACATACGTGTATCTAGTGTGATTCACATGTAACTGGTGATACATGACTATCTCCCTCCCCATATCGCTCGCCTCCCTCCCCTTCTCTCTTGCCTCTCTCCCTATTTTAGAGTGTCTGGCAGCAAACAAAATGTGTATTTAGGTGTATCTTCCTCAATATATGGTAGGAAATTGTTAGTTAGTGATAAGATACATAATTATTTGAAAGTGTAGGTAGAACTAGTATATATGGTATGGATGCATGTCAAATAATGCAGTTTAACCTTAAATATGTCACAAGCCTCACCCGTCGTGAGTGGCACCCACACTAAATTCCCCATGGGAGAATCAATCACCTACTAAAACACACAGAGCTATACAACTAGAAGTAATAGTTTTAATCGATAAAATCAAGTTTCATAGCAAAAATCCATTATCATAAAATAATTACATATTTAAACCCTAGAACCTAAGAGTTGTGTACCAAAGCATCTACTAATCTAGAATATGGAGATGTAACCTCAAAAATACAAGAGAGTCTAAGTGTGGAAGATGGAGTAGAAAAGTAAGGCAGATCTATGGAATCACGGACAAAGTAGCTTACCATTGGATACAAATTACGTGGGATTCACCGTTCAGGTCACGTTGTAGCCGCCTAAATATGCCATGTAATGAGAAAGAAAGAGCAAATGTTGTATCAATATACAAAACCACAGTGTACTGCTAGTATCATGTCTAGCTCCAAATATACGAATCTAAAAAAAATAACTAAACATAGTAGAGACAAGATAACACACAACAACCAAGTCAGCAATACAACACGACTCTTAATCACCAATCACGACTTAACAATTGTATGAAGCATATCCCATATGATTACAAACAACCCCGGTTCACTCAAGGAACCAACATACAAGAGAACAATCAAATGTGTACTGTAATGACCCTCATGATCGTTATAGATGAGTTATTATTGAAAGAAAACAAAGGAGAAAACTTTTGGTTTGAAGAGTTAAAATTTTTAGGTTAGGCTAGGCTTGGACAGAATCTGAGTGACATGAGGTATAGGGAAATTCGGAGAACGGATTGGGTGAAATGTCTAAGTAGTTCTAATTTTCTTGTGGCTAAGACATTAAGGAATCCATAGGGCTCTTTAGAAGTTAATTCAGGTAAGTAGAAATCCTGACATCGAACTTGGGGTGAAGGGGTTAGTTTAGGATGTTAAGGTTCTTATGTATGTTGTAAAATAGGCTCTTTTCAGGAGATTTCCGAATTTTTATCCCGTAGAAGCTGCTATAGAAGGTGACACACCGCTATAGCAGTGGAATTAATTCCCGCTATAGCGGAAGGTCCCGTTACAACGGAGAGTCCCACTACAGGGACACCGCAATAGCTTGATGGAGTTGCTATAATGAGGTTACTCACATTTAATGCAGAAAATTCCCAAAACCGCCCATTGTTCGGTAAGATATTTCGGGGAAGAGCAAAGGTGACCTAGGCCGAATTTTCTCTATTTTTCATTGTTATCATTGGTGAAGGTAAGTAACTACTCCCTTAGCTTGGCAACTCAATTATCCGCACATCAGATCTGTTTCGTTTCTCATTCATTTTTTCTTCCATAATTTTTGTTGAATCACCTGAGGAGCATTGAATAAAAATCCCCAAAAAAGAAACATTAGCAAAAAATGAAATAAAATTGATAAAGAAAATGAATTATGAAGTGAAAGAACTAATATGTATACCTCTAATTGAAGAATGCTTCTTTAGATTTTTTGTGATTTTGCAAAGGCATAACTAGATATCTTTATATAGAGATGGGAAAATGATTTTTTTTTTCACTTGGACAGTATGACATCTTGTAAACTAGATTTATATAATTAGAATCTTTTGTAGAAAGGTAAGTAAATTAATTATTTGCTATACATGTATACATTTAGGTAAATTTACATAAATTTCACTAGTTTATGAGGTTATTACTTAGTACATTCTAATTTACAATATTATAAATATGACCAGATTTTGGTGTGTCCGGGATACATGTATCTCGGAATATATGTGTCACGACCCAGACCATCGTGATTGACACCCACACTAAACCTCCCGTGGGAGAACCATTACTACAACCCAAACTAACAAATTTTATGAAAACTAAGACATTTAAAGATACGGAAGCAGGTTTAAATGACAACAAAAATGGAGTCCCCACAAACTCCAAGGGTTTAAACAAATAACTTAACCAAACTAATGCGGAAGAACAACCCCTAGAACCTGAAAGTCAATGTACCAAAACTCTACTAACGACAATTCTAAGAACAAAGGGTACAACCCCGAAACTAAACAAACACCTTAAACAAATAGTCTGAGTCCGAAAAGAGTGGACTTAAACAAGAAAGATCCATGGCAGCCCAAAAGAACTGGCTCACCCTAGAATCCGGTCACGCTCAATAGTCACTTAGATGAGGTCTATCAATAGCCGCTTGAATATGCCCTGTACTCAACAAAGAACAAGCAAGTGCAGTATCAGTACACAACCACAGTGTACTGGTAGGATCACGCGCCTATCCCAATAAGTGAAACACATGCAAGCAACCACAACATTATAAAACAGGCATATACCAAAACATATACAATATTAGTAATCTTTTCAGGATCAATGTAGCATCCCACATTCTCAATAATACACATTGGTTATCAATTTAGAGCAACATACAGTCTTCCAATATCAATCATCATTAGATATGAAATCATCACAAGTAGATACACAACACAATTCAATGGTCCTCTGTCGAACTCAATTCAATGATCCTCTCATGGAACCCAAACCCAAACTGTTAGCATACCGGTTCGTGGTACTCGATCCAAGTTAGTGTGCCGGAACGTGGCAGTCGATCCCATGTTTATGCCGGAACGTGGCAACTTATCCCATTTTTATGCAGGAACGTGGCAACCGATCCATTCAACAAGACACAATCACAATGTACATTCTCATAATCATACAACCAAGTGTTGATTCATGGCATACAATCATTCGTTCATACTCAATTACATTAGGTGTGATCAATAGATTTCATTCACATACATACATGCATTACAATGAAGCAATTACAAACATATATCACACCAACATGAAATCACAATCATCACCTACCTCGAATCCAAGCTTGAATCAAGGCACTTGAATCTTCCCTTTCCAGATTCTTCCCGCTTGTTTGTGGTCTAAAAATAACAATTTAGACGCAAGGATCAACAATCAAAGGTCTAATTATCCAGATTATAACAAACTTAATAACCCTAGACCAAACCCTTGGTCCCCATACCCAGATTAGGGCTTTTTCCACTATAATTTTCAGATCAACCTTCCCCCATCGATAATTACCCATTAGATTACGTGCTACGGATCAAAAAATGGATTCGAGAAGTTAAAACCTTACCTTTAGCCTCAAGAATAGTGAAAAATGATCAAGACCTTGTATGGGGTCGTTTCTTAGCTCTCAAAGTTGTAAGTGCATAATAAAGATGTTTTGGGGTTTATTTACGACCTTAAGTCGCATCAGACCCGCCACAGCGGTCCTCACCCCGCTACAGCGGCCCCGCCCTGGCGACAGAAATCCCTCCCCAGCGGCTTGCACGGAACCAGTGTGTTATTTTAATAATTCCAAGACCCCCATTTCACAACATACATTTAACCAACGATGCTAAGAAAATACCATTCACGCTAAGATCGATTTCGGGAGTTCTACTCACCCGAATTCAATTTCATAAAGTCGTACGGATTCCTTAACGACTTATATAACTACTCATGAAATCAAAATCATAATTAAATCACCCGATTGGTACCAGATTTCCCAACACCTTAATGACTCTGATTTCGTCCAAATCTGGACTAGGTAGGGAAATCTAAAGTTACTATTCAAAAGTTTTCTGGCCCTAATTCTTTCCCGATTAGCTTTTCCCTAACGACGGAAATCAAGTCGTTACAATAGATACCAATTTACCCATCACTTGTCCCCAAGTGATCAACTAGGAAAGACTGGTTAAAGTAAGGGTAGAGTAGTATCTGAATCGTCGAATTACTGGGGATACTTCTCTTGCATGCCCTTCATACCGAATCTCATTACCCACTAAGGGTTTCACATCTACAACCTCAAATCAACCAATTGAATACCTACACATCCTCCCTTACAATGCATCGATGAAGTCATCTCAATACTCAAGTGATAAATATTATTGTATGTAAACTAAACTAACAACAAAAACTATTCCCAACAACCACCAAGGTTGATCGTACACACGTCTACAACATGTTATCAAGGACCTTAACACATTCATCTGGACAAATCCTTTAGCACTTAAGCATGAAAAATTCCAAGTCAATACTCACTACAAATAGCAGTGAACCTGGACCAACCAACACACACTCATTATACCTAAACAATCATAGTTCTTAGCAACATCCCCTTCTCACAACATAAATTTCCATAAGCTTAAGTTAGAAAATTTTAGTCTTTAGACATCATATACTTATTGAGGGTTATGTCCAAGCATACAAACCCTCTAGCAACACTATCGAAATGCTAGATGTAGTAATTATAAATTACCTCTTCAAAACAATAGAATTGGATTCAATGATCCCCACATTCAACCACACATAATCGATACATGACCTCGACGACAAGATGAAATATTAGATTATCATACAACCATAAATATGCATGGTAGCTCTTCTATAAACTTTCATAAGCAAAGTGGTACATGTAGAACCACTGAAATACTTTAACAACTCCAACACAACACCAATTATGTCATTCGAAATAACCAAATCTTTCCAATCTTCCCACTCAACCAAGAGAACATCTCAGGATTTTGGTACCTCTGATCCACCACTAGGGATCCACTCACAAAAGTGAAAACACATGAGATCATAGCTAGTGAATCATACTCATAATACTAACAACCATCATAACACTCCGACCATTTACGATTCATAAGCCAACACTTTTTAGATGAAATCTTTCTTAGGTACTTAACACTCAATAGTAATCAACTTCACGACACAACCCAGGTGTAAGTCCTTTCAAATGCTCAATACCAGATACAATTGATTTTTCTCGCCTTACAAATTCATACCTTGACAAAATATATCACTCGAATGTAGACATACAATGAAAAATCTGAATTGTAACTCAACTGTATAACCCAATCCCCTTATTTATCAACATTAGTTTATACCTTGAAGATTTTTATGAAATCATGGATCTTGAATACCCATGTCTGCATCATGAGAAGATGCAGGCCAAATGGCTCAGTACGTGGAATGTACGAGCATGTAAGAGGAATTCTAAAGCATAAAATAAGCTTGAAACTTGATAAAAAGGAAACATACTTACCTCTTCTCAAACTTACTCAACTCAAGAAATTCTCAAGGATACTCAAAACTACTCCACTTAATCAACTCAGAAGTATTCAAGGTAAGATACTCAACCCAGAGATTAGATACTCAACTCAAAGATATGATATTCGACTCTGGGTACTCAACTCTGGATACTCGACTCAATATAAAGCAACAATACATATGCAATTTATGGAAAGAGTTATAAAACAGTAAAAACAACTTAGTTCGTTAAAGAAAATGCAATAACAAAACTCAACTTTACTTAAATAATAAAGTAATATAGTTTCTGTGGGAGATTCTCTAACCGACAACCACCACTATGAGCCTAAGCGGTGATACACCGTCTTGCCTATGCTGCCTAGAACTGTCCTATACTTTGCCGTCATATAGAACACTTAGCTTAGTGGATCCACTAGTCTATGCTAAAAGCATCTTAAGGAGTCATCTAAAAAAGTATGATCATTTACTACCCATGATGGCTACATGGTTTATGGAGACTTGAGTTACTATGAACTCGCATCCCCATATCGGTGCTCAATACTACTCCCAAAATATACTTAGCTCATATGTTTGTAAAAACAAAACTCTTTCTTTGAATTGAGATAATTACTCAAAACTTAGCTTAAAAGCTCTCTTGGAATCGATGTTCCCTTTTCTTGCTCAAATGTGAAAACATTTATAAACTCTTTGGGAATACTTAGTTCCCTTATAGCTTTTTGAGAAATGGACTCAACTCTTTACTCTTTGCTTAACTTGAAACTTGTAGTCTTAAAACAAAGTTAAAACGTTTGTTAAAGACTCTTGAAAACTTTAAGAAACTTTGCTTTGACTTGCTTCTTAACTTCTAGACTTTGACTCTTAGCTTCTATGACTTGGATCTTAACTTTCCTTGAATTGGATTATGGATTCAAGGTTCATGATCTCATGTTTATGGATGACTTCATGATGTTTAAATGTACCTTAGAGTGTTGGAATCAACTAGAAAATATAGGTACATCGCTTAGGAACAAGTACGAAAAGGTGGGGAACGAATGGGGAGAACTGGCATCCCTAGCGCTCTGAGAGGCGCGGGGCGCCAGCCCCTCAACATTCAGGGACTGGTCTGGGGCGCGCTAGCTGGCGCGGCGCCCCAAGGGTGAACATTTAGGGACCCTTTTGGGTCGCACTGGCTGGCGCGATGCCCTACCCCTATACCTAGGTGTTTGACGACTTTGCTTCTCCGGTTTTCATCTCTAAACCCTCTAAACTCTAATGGTTTTCTTGAACTCTACTTTTAACTCTCTCTTGAATGTGAATTATGAATTCAAGAGTTATGTTTCATGATGTGAAGGATCTAGGTGATAGTGTACACTCATGAATACATTCTCCTAACTCTCATTCTCACTTACTCAAGTCTTGAAACAAGTTACTAGAAGTTGTAGAAGACTCAGCAAAAGGACTCAAAGGAACTTTCTTAAAATGTTCGAAAGAATTCTCAAAACTTAACTCTCAACTCTACCTTGAATTTGAATTATGAATTCAAGGTTATGATCATGTTAGGAATGATTTTAGGTGTTTAGAAGTAGCTTAGAGTAGTTAGAATCGAAAATGAGTGAAGGTGCACTTTAAACGAACTCCAACGGGGCAACCGATGACAAACTAGGTGGGGCAGGCGACCCTGACACTATGGGTGGCGCGGGGCACCAGCCCCTAAACTTCAGAGGTGGTCTTGGGGCGCTCTGGCAGGCGCATCGCGCCAGTCCCTCAACCCAGAACATCTGACGAACTTCTTTGCTCGTTTTCTCACCCTAACTAGCCTAGAATCGAACGGTTTCTTCCCCAATCACTTAGAATCAATTACTTAACATAAGTACACTCTAATATAATCAATACATCCCTTAAAACACTCACTTTGATCTCAAGAAATCATCAAGAACCCAACACAACAAGATTTAGAAAGAACTTCAAGAACACCTATCAAGAACTTAAATCCTTCAAGTTTTTGGAGAATGAAACTTTGCTGAAAATAATATGTTTGGCATGTGGGTGAACAAACTCAACACTATGGAAGCTTACATACCTCTTAGGGATTAAACCCATGGTGAAAATCCGCAACAAGACGCAAGAAATCTCGACGAACGCTTGATCCTCTCCTCTTTTCTCCTCTTTTCTCTTCTTCTTTTCTCTTCTTTTCTCTCAACTAAAACCCTAGGCGTAAACTAGGATTATAAAACTGAACCTAACCAGATTATACCCCTAAAATATTACTAAAACCGAATTACATCTGATTGGGTAAGGAAAAGACCAAAATACCCCTTACTATTTTCGGCAAACTTTCCTTAACTGGACAGCCTAACTTCAAAAGGTCATATCTCACTCATACGACCTCGAAACTTAGTAAACTCGGCGGAGTTGGAAAGATAATTCAAAGTTCTTTCCTACGGTATCTTGTAGCACACCTAACTCATCTTGAGCTATGATTTATGGTCGTTTTAAGTCGACCCAAAACTCATACTTAGCTTAACTTGAAAATTTTCAGATTTTGATATTTCCAATTTAGTTCTTTTCGAACTCAAGGTGCTACATCTAGTGAACTTAACACTTAAGAAATTTTAATTCCTCGGCAAAATCTCACTCACTACGATGAACGGTTCAAGTCTTAGTTCAAAAATTTCTGGGGTGTTACAATTTTGTAACACCTCGGACTATGAAAAGGGTTAAAGAGGGATTTGTGCAAGTCACCCATCAATTTTAAGTTTTGAGTCAAATTAAAACGATCATATCTCTTAGGACATAAAGAATTAGGTGTCCCATGACCTATCAAATTAAAGGTCTTTTAGTTCTCTTTCTAATGCCGCCAAGTTTGCTTAATTTTGAGCTCGGAGTAAAATGGTATCCCCGTTTTGGTGAAGCCTCTCTTTTAAGGCACCTCAATCATTTTTAGAGGGGTAGTTTGGTCTTTTCCCATCCCTTCTAAGCCTAGACACATTTTTCTTCACCCAATTAAGGGTCTAATTAGTGTTAAACCATCTTTTCACGTTCTTTAACACTTAGAGAAACTAGAGCAAGGTTCAAATAAGAGAAAAAAACTAGGTTTCAAGCGTTCTTCAAGATTCTATTTATTTCGCCAAGAACCTTTGTTCTTTCCAGATATGTAAGGCTTCTCACAGTGTTCGACTTGTTCGTCCTCACGCCCTACATCTCAATTTAGTCTACTAATCGTTACATCTAAAAGATCCATTCGTAGTTCTTGATATTGAGTTCGATTCTTTAACAATTGAGGCTTTTTGATTCTTTTGTTTTGTGAATATTATTGTGTTGTTCATGCTTAGCATCACATGAACCCTATTGATGTGATAAAGTTATGTTTCCAAAGGAATTGTATGAAAGTTCTCATGTATTTGTGTTGGGTTAGAGAATCAAGAAGAGTTTAGGAGAAATTTCTCAATTCTAAACTAAGTTGGGGTCCTAATTTAAGCTTGAAAATTCATTGGGGTGCTAAAAAAGGGCATGGGGCGGCGCGCCATGATAGCGCCAAGGCCTGACTTCTAAAGTTCAGGCCCTGGGGTGACACGCTAGCAGTGTGCCAAGGCCTAACTTCTGAAGTTCAGGGCCTGGCGCCCTGCGCCAACAGTACGCCGAGGTTTGCTGCCTTGATTCATTTCTTTGTTTCATATGGCGTATGTTTCTTTAAGTTGTGCCCATGTTTCCTTTCCTTGTATTAGCTCCTATAGGCTCCATTTACCTTTGAAAATCCCGGCATATCTTAATCACTTGGCTTAATGCACATTCAAAACTAAAATGAGTTTAAGAGAAAAGTTCAAGAGTTTTATTGAGTTATTGTTGAGAATCTTTTGTAACCAACAATGGTCTTAAACTAATTTTCTGAGAAAGCAAAGATTAGTGTTGAGAAGAGTTTTATTCATGATTGAGAAAGAATATAAGGGAACTAAGTATTCCCAAATGTACCACTTTTACATTGAAAAAGAGAAATTTTGATTTTTAAAACGAGTGGGCGAGACATTGTATCATCACATAGCTCAACTAATGGTTATCGGTTTGAGAATCTCCAAATAAGAGTAAAGAGTAACTTATTGTATTTTTATATACATCCTTGAGTTAGTATCTTTTATTTATGAAGCTTTCAACATTTCATCTTTTGTTATTGCTTTTGTATTGAGTTGAATTGAGGTGAGCATTCTTTCAGTCTTATTAGTTATATATGCATTTTTTTCTCTTTACATACGCATACATTCCATGTACTGATGTCATTCGACCTCCATCTTATTATGATGAAGATACAGGTGTTCACGATCATCAACAGACGCTTCATTGAGATCATTTGCTACTCAAGTTAGTTTTGGTGAGCCTCCTTGCATTCCAGAGGATATTTCTTTTTCCTTTCAGTTTAGCCCCTTTAAGGTGTTGTGGGTCTTGTCCCAACATCCATGTTGAACTATAGATGCTTCATAGATAGTTAGAGTTAAGGAGTTTCTCAGTATTTTCCCTTTTGTTTGAGATATTTTGAGACTGTTTTGTAAAGTATTATTATTATTATTGCAATTAAAGATTTTTCAGACAATTTGAGTTAAGTATTTGCTTGAGTTTGAATGTTCTAAATTCTATTTTTTAAGCTTGTTATCGCTTGAGTAAATCTTCCGCTAAGTAGTCAGTCTTGCCAAGGGTTCACTTGTGGACCAAAAATGGTTCTCGAGTGTCTGCCACGTATAGGGTGTAGGCTCGGGGGCGTGACATATTTTGCAGAATTAGAAAAAAGATAGCAACAATATTTTTACAAGATAAGAAAAAAAATAACAATTAAAGATTTTTGTCTCTCAAAAAAGATATAATATTGATTGAAAATTTAAACATGTACATTTTAATTTAATAAAAACAAACATTTAATTATATTTTTATAATAGATATTTAAAATTGTTTCTCTCTATAAATTAATTTTAATATTAGAAGTACATTAGTAGTTGCCCCTTTTTGTAATTTGACTTTCAAAAATACTTTTTTAAAAAGAACTTTTCTGAAAAGCCATTTTTAAAAATTACTTCTAAAAACAAATTGTTTTTAGCAGTATTACCAAAAAAGGTAAAAGTCAAAAGTAGATAGCTACCTACTTTTAACTTCTGGCTTTTAACTTTTAAGTTAAAAGAAATTTATCCAAACACCAAATTTTCTCTTTGATGTAGTTATGATCTAAGATGATCGAATTCGGATGTGGAATTAGATATTGGAATTTTCATGATCTATATTTGAGATTCGGGGATACAAATATGGGTCTAAGAATTCGACTAAAAATAGAGTTATTTTTCTAAATTATGAGACATTATGGAAAACTTACATGGTAAGTGTCACTTTATATAGACACACATCACGGTTTTACTTCACTTAAATAATACACTTCTAATAATTTTAAACAAAAATAGAAAGTATACATATTAATAAGAATTTTAAAAAATGAAAATAAATACAGATATTATGTCTCTTTACATTCTTTGAATCCTTATTTTTTAAACCCCGTCATCTCAATTAAATAATAATATTTATTATTATAATAATAATGATAATGATAATGATAACAACAACAACATGGAAATAAAAGGATTTTATTGAATTGTCATCAATGCATTATTGAGTATTTTGATTTGATGGTAATAATATATCCAATTAAATCATCTTTGTCTTCAAATTACACAACAATCTCTTAATATTTCTCTTTATTATTTGAACCACTAAGAAGACTAATTAGTTGTGTATTTTATTAATAAAAAAGCTATCTCGAATACAAAAGAAAAGAAAGCTTAAAAGTAAAAGAAATAAAATCTCAAAGCAAACCATTAACTACTCTTTAGAAATTAATGAAAAAATGATAGTGCCAGAATGATGTTGTTTGACTTAATATTTTTTTTTTTTAATATTTCAGGCCCTTATTTTTCCTCACACATTGTTGTCATCAGAAGGTATATTTTTTAAAAAAAAAAAAACTCGAACATGTTATCTTCTTTATCTTTTTCATCTTTAGTAGTTTAACATTGTTTATTTTTTTTTTATGATAGAAATTTAGAGACGATCATAGTTAAAAGTTAAGGTATATGTTAGAGATAATAAGAATATTAGATTAATCCAAAATGGCTTTTTATAATTTTAGATTATAATGCAAAACAAAAGGCAGATAAGCTAATGATCATCATGTATATCAATTAGTAAATAAAATTAAAAAAAATAAGTCCCTATAAATAAAAATTGGATTATATCACTAATTTTAAATTCTTAAATATATGTATAATATTTAACTGATAGTTGGGGGTTCAAGAAAAATCTTTTTAGCTCAAATGATATACAAACTGATTTATTTTTTTTACAATAGATGTCCATTTTGGTATAGACCCTTCAATCCTTATTATGGATCGTATTTTGATTATTTCACGCTCTTATATTCATGTTACTTTCATGCAACAAATCTATCCTTTTAATATTTAATTATTTTAAATAATTATAAAAGTTGATTTCAATGCTTTAAAATTTTTCTATTGAATCAAGAGGTTGTCCGAAGAAGCTTCATTGGGTTTGTATTTGATGTAGCTATCAATTTTCTCTTATTTTCATCACTCACTTGCCATGTACGTACAATATCTATAGATAGTAGACACATTTTTCATTTTGTTGCTTGTATTTATGTATCTAATTAAGGTCTATAGTTTAGAATATCTATTATTTTCTATACAATTTTGACGTCCAATTTGTTTTTGTTGCTTTATTTTCTATTTGTCACGAGCATGAACATTGAAGTATTTTTGTTCAATAGTCAGATATCATATTCACAGATTTTGAACTTAACTGTCTAATAGCTAGAAAAGTATCACATCCATGAAACTTCTTTTTTAATTTATCTTTTATCACTCAATATGTGTTGCAATAATCTTAGATAATTATGTAAAATCTTATTCAAATTTACTTGAAATACACGTGTCCAAAACCTATATATATCTGACAATTAAGTTAAACACTATTTTAAAATATACATATATAAATCTGGTAAATAAGCTAATTTTTTTATTGGGGCAGGGGAATCCAATCAATCTCATATTGATTTCTGTTTTACAAGAAATGAATTGAGTGAGATCTATAAAGGCAATTTTTCTTAATAAGCAATCCAATTCCCTACTTTGGCTTTAAAAAAATGATGAAGCAGGAGGAGGAGTATAAAAAGGAGTTTATATCCATTCACATTGGCCAGACTGGTATTAACCTTGGCAATTCTTGCTGGGAACTTTACTGTCTTGAACATGGAATTCAGGTTCGTTCTTTCTTTCTTTCTTTCATTTCCAATGCGTGCGCTCACACATTTATATTTGATTCCTTAATTGTTTATCATTACATGCATGTTTGGGTGAGAATTAATTAAAGAAAGATTTTCTTAGTGAATTTAAGATTTGATTTTTATGAGTTAGGGTTTGGAATTTTACATGGTCGATTTGATTTGATTTATTAATGTGTTCAAAACATATTATTTGTACTTTGTTATTAATGCTTCTTCACAGATCAAGAACTACGAGATCAATCTACTATACAAGAGTTTATTCAAACACTTATTTATATTCTTTATTCAATACTACATTCATTGTGGGGTTAGGCTTGACCACTACGTTTTATATATATATATAGTAAGTCTATAGGCATGATTTTTGGCTGACGAGATAAGGTCTGCGTATACTCTATCCTCCCCAGACTCCCACTTGTGGAATTTCACTGGGTATGTTGTTGTTGTTGTTGTTGACTGGCAAACTAATAAGATCAGAAAGATGGTCAGGCCACCTGATTGATTACCTTCTTTGTAGCAGTGTTCGATCATAGGAGCAATTTGTTAGGGGATGTTGAACGCCTCGTTGAAGCTGGACATTAAAACGAGGGAGTGTCTTAATAAGAGCTTTGTTTGGGGATGTTGAACGTCTCGTTGGGGGTGGATTATAGAAACTCATAAACTTTAAATTCTAGATCTGTGTTACATTAGTAACTTTTATGGTAGAAATACAAATGTACTTATAACTACCGTATTATAAATGACATAATTGTGTACACTAGTCTTTGATATTTATAAATTTGTTAATTTATGCTGATCCTTGACATTTATTGGTAGCCTGATGGCATGCGGAGTACTACTGAAGATGAAGATGATGATGATCGTGATTACAGGTTCCGAACATTCTTTAGTGAAACAAGTTCAGGGAAGTTTGTTCCTCGTGCTCTGTTTATCGATCTTGAGCCTAGTGTTATTGATGAAGTAAAAAGTGGAACAAATAGCCAGCTCTATAACCCTCAACAATTTATCTGTGGCAAAGAAGATGCAGGAAACAACTTTGCTCGTGGTTACTACACTCGTACGTATTGATTCTAAATTTGGACCTTTTAACACATGAGTACAATTCTAATCTCTTATTTTTTGAAAAAAATAAAAATAAAACAGTTGGAGGGAAGATAATCGATGAATGTTTAGATCGTATCAGAAAGCTTGTGGATGATTGTTCTAATCTGTCGGGTTTTGTGATCTTTAACGCGGTTAGTGGAGGCACTGGTTCGGGTTTCTGTTCACTTCTGTTGGAAAGCTTGTCAACTGAGTATGAGCCAAAAGAAAAAATTGCATTTACTGTGTATCCTTCCCCTGATGATGAGTTTTCACCATCTATTTTGGACTCATATAATACTATTCTTGCAAGTTATTCCCTCAATGAACATTCCAATGTTACTCTCATGTTTGATAATGTCTCTGTTTATGACATTTGTCGCCGCTCTCTTGATATTGAAAACCCCACCTATGTTAACATGAATCGACTCGTCTCTCAGGTATATATATATTTGATCCATCATGTCTTGTTTCTTAAGGGACGTCTAATAAAAAATAATGTAACTAATTTATTTTCTTATTGTTTGTTTTGGTTAGGCCATCTCCTCTTTAACTGTTTCAATGAGGTTTGAAGGATCAACATTTAATCAAAATTTACGGTCCTTTTGTGATAGCATAATTGGTTTTGCGGGCTGTTCATATGTTCCGGTTTTGTCAGCCGCCAAAGAGGTTCAACATAAACAACATTCATTTGTAGAACTTACAAATGCTGCATTAGAACCGTCGTCTTACATGGTTAAGCATGATCCATGTAAGGGAAATTATATGAATAACTTGATAGTTTACCGCGGGGATGATGTGGATTTTGATGATGTGGATAATGCGGTATCTATGGCCAGAACAAGAACTGGATTTGACTATTTCGATACTGCTTATAGGTCTGGCATCAATTATGTGCCCGTGACAGTCTATCCGGGAGGCGATTTAGCAACCGTGCAGAGGGAAGTGTGCGTAGTATCCTGCACGACGAGTATCCAAGACGTTTTTACCCGAATAAGTCACAAGTTTAATCAAATGTATGCCAAGAAGGACTTTCTTCATTCGTATTTTTGTGAAGGTATGGAGGAATATGAGTTTTCTGAAGCATATGAGGAGATAGCTATAAAACTTGTAAAATTATGCCAGGTGTATGAAAACGAAGATCCATAGATGATTGAGGCTAATGGCCTAAGCCGATACTCGTAGTCGTACGAAAAATTCCTATCAAGTATGTCCCTCAAGAGAATAAAGAGAGAACCTTCCTCTACTGGAGAAAATGAAAAAGAGAATCTCAGATTGGAAAATAAAATTGTTGTCCTCCGGAGGTCGACTAAGGCTTATTAAACATGTTCTAGTCTTCCTATGCACATGTGAAAGTTTTTTCCTGAATTAGCCGGCCCACACTTCGGCGAGGGTGTTTGATTAAGCTTATAAACCCATCAAAATTAACTTACAACTGTTTTTTGAAATTTTGCCTTTTTAAGGCATAACTTTCTACTATTATAGAAGAGTGACTTTAATTTTGGATATCAACATGTGTGCTTTGTCATTTCATGATTGGTTGTTTTTTTTTTGTATTTGTTTTGTTTATTCCATATGCATAATATTAGGAGATCCACAAAATTATCTATGCACAATTATTAATGAATCTATTCCTTTGTATTATTTGTTCATATTTTTATTTACGCAGTTTTAAAAAAAATCATAAACAAAAAGAATATTTTACTAATTTACCTTTTAATTCTTTTTAATATTTTTTCGTTTACTTTTTACTTATCACATTTAAACTTGACATATTCATTAAAAATAACAATGATTGGCATGGCTATTGAAGAGTATTTTTACTAATTTACCTTTCAATTCTTTTTAATACTTTTTCGTTTACTTTTTACTTATCACATTTGAAATTGACGTATCCATTAAGAAAACAATGATTGACATAACTATTTTATGATATTAACCCTAATAAGTAATAATTGATGTTAGTATTGTTGGATATTTTGTAATATATAAAAGTCTTAAATTAAATAAACTGCTCATGAAAGAACATGATTCTTATAAAAAGTCATTTGATCATGAAAGACCATGACTCTTATGAAAAGTCATACGTTCATGATAGAACATAACTCTTATGAAAGTCATCTCTTAAGTTCTATAAATATAAAGACTCTCTATAGGTTGTCTAAGAAAAATCTGCATGTATAAATAAAAGATTTTGTATTTGTTTGTATTTTTCCAATATGTATACGGGCAATATCTCTTTAAAGAAAGTGATTTTACATGAATCAATGCCATCTTCTTCGTCAATTATATTTCCTATTATTTTTTCTAACAAATATTAAGTCTTGAAAACTAATTTAGAAAATAAGTAATTAATGTTAAGGATAAACCGCTACTGAAATTTAAACCCTTTATTTTATGGTAGATGGAACACTTAATGGAAACTATAATAATTCATATTCGAATCAAATGAATTCAATTTAATAAATATTATTTAAATTAATTGAATTATAATTATCTTTATTTACATAAGGCCCGTGCTTGCACGATCTTATCATCCTCTAGTTTATCTTATACATATGACTTTCCATTTGTAGAGCAAGATTTTAAGAGAATTTTTGTCATAATTTATATTACTGAATTTATGTCGTGCCGTAGGGGTCAACTTTTGGTTCGATTAGATTTTTTTTTAATAATATTTGTTATGATTAATGTATTTCAAAAGATAATTTTAATTCAATATCATTTAAAAATTAAGTCTCTTATTTGTCTAATATAATTTTTTAATTTTAGATAATTAACTTTTATTTTTAAAATTTAATATAATCTTAGGATTACAATTGTAACTATATTGGGTTAAATAAACAGACCAAACTAATAATTATTACCTAATAATTACACTAATTTCAATTATTCGAAGCAATAGTTTAATTTTGTTATTGACAAACTTCTTGACTTATAGTAGCGGGAAGAGTCTGGAACATCTTTGTCCTTTTCTAATTTTTATAGTAGTAGCTGGAAGAGTGTAGAATTCACCGGAATTAATGGCATCTGCTCTGATCAAATCTAGAATTAACTCTGCCCTCCACGGCGGTGCATTCAAGAGGAATTTCTCTTCTTCCGCCTACCACGATGAGGCTCGTAAGTTCATAATCATCAATCTCCCCAATATATATATTTTTTTATCATAAATATTTACTATGAAATGTGCTCGAAGAGAGTTGTATCGATATACAGTTAACTTCTCTATAGCAACTTCGTTTGTGTGGAAATATTTTGATTGTGTGAAATGTTGTTATATTTTCTACTATATTATAAAAGAGAGTTTAGGCCCA
>NW_006239630.1:119517-125503 GCF_000226075.1 Solanum tuberosum | reverse complement strand
TTTTATATTTAAAAATTGCGTAAAAATACTATAAATCATGATAATTGACAACATAAAATATTTCAAAAATGTTGTATGTGGGTAGTCTTATTATGCCTTAAATAGCATCAAAAAAAGTACAGGTTTGTGATAAAAAAAAACTTATTCCTTTATCCACGCAAACAATCGCTTCAAAAACTCGGTTATTAGCCCCAAAATATACCATTTATATTATTGGGCCCGTGCATAGCACGGGCAACATTATCTAGTTGAAACATATAAAATAGACTTACATTAACATTTTTCATGAGTTCTAACTTCTATATCTCAATTATTTATTATTTTTTCTACCTGTCTAAACTATCACTCTTTTTATATTTAAAATACACTTCAATGCTGAGGTGACCAAATATTTGTTCTCAATGATAACATGTGGCGTGTGTAGGTCAATTCAACATTGAAGTGTATCTTAATACTATGAGAGTGATAGTTTATGAACCTAAATGAAATAATATATAGTTAAGGTATGAAATTTATAAATAAATAAAAAAGTGATACCTTAGGTGATTTTTTTGTCATTAACTCTACCATAGCTGTTAGAGTGGGTTAGAATTGGGGAAAACTAAACAAATTGGATCCATTAGGAAAAGTATTTATCTAAAGTGGATCCAATCCAATATATTTACCTGATTGGACCCACAATCCAAACTATTTATCCGATTGCCCCTTGTTCTATTTACTGAATCATTGTTTCTTCCTCTTTGATATCATCAGAGTATATATGTATATATATATTTTGTTGGTATCAAACAGTAAATGCTCATTAGTAATTAAAAATAAGGGTGTATGAAAGTAAGGAGTAACCGCTTATAAATAGTTTCCCTTTTTGGGTGTAAGTGTTCGTTTCCCAAAGAATTTCACATTATATGAGTTAGAGTTTCACATTGGTTGGGGAATGGACTAGTAATTCTCCCTTCTTGAGTTAGCTTTTGGAGTTGAGTTAGGCCTGAGTGTTATATCTTTACTTACATTGTATCAGAGTCGGACTTATCCTTGATTGGGCTCACAATCCATGCTCCAGTTGATCCTATACATGAAAGGGGTATTAGAGTAGGTTAGACTCTCAACATGAACATTCATCAACTAGATGGAGCATATACCATCAACATGTTCAACTAAATTCAATATTTCCGATACAGAGTATAAATATATACATTTGTAAAATCACTAAATTTCGATGTGATTGAAGTGTTAATAATGAATGGTTTGTGTGGGCAGGTGAAGCAGCTAAGTGGGAGAAAAATACTTACGTTGGAATAGTTACGTGCGCTATTCTTACAATCTTTAATCTCTCTAAGGGTCATCCCCACTATGAAGAGCCTCCTGCAAGTGTTAATATGCTGTTTTCTGTCTTCAAAATTTCGATAGCACAACTTCACATGAAAACAGAAATTCATATTGACAATATGTTTCGGAGGGATTTCCACTGTTCCTGTTGAAGTAATGAGATTTGAGATGTGGTCCTTATAATATCTAATGGTCTAACTTGTATTTCATCTGTTGATTGAACAGATTACATTATAAGGGGAATATTTGTTTCGAGGGTTGAAAGTTTGTATAATAAAGGGGAATTTACAACTGAGACAGAGTGTATATGTTCTGTCCATGACTACATAACGTTATTTTACAATTCTTGCTATCATTTCTGTTTGCAGCCTTACCCGTATCTGCACATCCGTAACAAGGAGTTTCCATGGGGTAATTCTGATACCTAAGATCTCTATTACGTTGCTCGTCAATGATTTCAAGTTTACTGTATCTCGTTTTTAATCATACCTGACCATGAGCTATATCAGAACATAGATCTTCTGAATATTAATCTGTTATCTAACTGAATTAATCCGATCGAGGCTTCAAAAATGCTGTATATACTGTTCATCCTGTTTTCTCCTTGTTTGCACGATAATGGGAAGCCTGATTTTTGAATGCTTTGTTTTTTCCCTTTGATGTAGTAATGATTTAAGTTGCTTGGACTCGGATGTGGGAGTCTGATACGGGTGTGGATCTAGAGATTGGGTCCTTCGTGATCTATATTTTAAGATTCGGGGATATGGATAGAGGTGCAATGATTCGGCTAAAAATGATTTAAATATCTAAAAATAGAGTTATTATCTCTAAATTTGAGACACGGGAAAGCTTACAAGGTATTATGAAGAAAAATATTGATCGAGAGCAGAATCCTTGAAAGTTATAAGGAAAAAGATTGACATAGAAATTTCTATATACATGATTACTCCATTTTCTTGAATTTCACCTTAGTTTTAGTTTTGATTGCAAAAATCCTTGTATATATGTCCCAGATTTCTACATTGATTTTGGTCAAAGTGCACAAAATTGATTTGACCAAGCAACTGCCCACATTCATATCGTGTTGATATTGATGCAACACTGAAAGTGAAGAGTCCAAGCAACTTAGATTACAAACTTACAATGTTGAAACATTTACAAAATTGGTCTTTAAAGTCTCATCATCTCAATGAGTCATGAATATAACCATTTTGGTGAGTGTTCAACTATGTGTCATCTCTTGACGCTTCCTTCGTTCAATCTAAGGTGAAAGGGAAATAAGGACTTGAAGTAATGAAATCAACATTGTCACTGGTGCATTACCTTTCAATCGATAGCTCATCCAGTTCCAGTATTACAGGGTTAAGTGAGTGACTTATTTCTGTAGCTGAAAGATTCATGTGTGGATTAGTTTGTATTACATTTTTGTATGGTATAGAAACTGTTTGATACTAAAATATTTTTGGCCCTTCCCGAATGCAGGTCCGGATGGCCTTTTCGAGAGGAAGCATCACTAAAACCTGTATATATTTATTCGTGAAGGCTTTAAAAAGTTCAACGAACAGCATCATCGATTGAAGTTGTGTTGAATATGTTTGAATTTACTTCAGATGTTTTATGCTGATACTAAGGCCATATCTGTGATGTACTCTCTCCCTCTGGTGTTCTATATTGTGCATGTTATGTTTCTTTACAGTGTGCTCTCTACAAAATAAAAAATGAAGAGCTTGTTTAAATTGTTACCTATTTATACTCTATTGCCTGAGTGTAAGAGTGGCGAACAAATGGATAGAATGGAATATAGGATGGTCGGAAATTAATCCATGGATATAATAGTCGATCCGATCCATATTTGATATGGAAAAAAATGGGTAAATCGTAAACCCGAATAATATGGATATTCATATAATTCATCATTTCTTATTACGTAAAGAAATAAGTTTTACATGACTTTTTTCTTAACCCCCTCGCCCTTCTGCATCTGTGTTTGGTTTTCATGTTATTCTAGAAATTATTTTTCTGGAAGTGAGTGATTCTGAGTCGAGGTCAGGAAGTCGAAATATGTGTTTCAAATCAGTGTCAGGTCGGATTGGAGTTTGGAAGGTGGATTAGGTGGTGAAATTTAAGAAAAGTTTTGAAAAATATTTTCTTGATTTAAGGGAAGTTTTGAAATTTTTTCCCTTACTTTTATGCATGGAAGTTATTTTTAAAAAAATAGAGGAAAGTAAGTTTATTTGAAAAATATTTTCAAAAAAAAACCGTAAGTTAAACAAACATAGGAAAATTAAAAAAATATTTTTTTTCGAACTAAACATACCCTAATAATAAGTGTAGTTTTTAGAGTTTCTACGTCCTTATATTTTATCCTTACATATTCTAAGGAGAATATAATTATCCATATTTTATGATGAATTATACGGGTAAACTTATATATAATTCACATTTATTCTAGGAGAGTATAATTATCTATATTTTATGATGGATTATACGGGTAAACTTATATATAATTCACGTTTAAATGATTGGATAACCAACCCTAAAATGGATTGGATTGAGCAACTCAACCAATTTGACTCATGGACCTTGGATTGAAACCTCAACATTGCACAAACACAAGTGTCACGGGGTTGAAAATTGATCTCTCAAAATTAGGACAATATATTAGTCGTTACACAATCTAATGCACTAATGCCAATTTACATATACAATCACTCAAGGATTTAATGTAAAATTAAATACTTTAATACACATCAGAATCTTAAATATGATAATCTTACATAGAGATCGTTAGGGGTACATACTTGATGCGGAAGGCATCATCACAGAGAGAAGCAAAAGCGTTAGTCGTAAATTAGTTGCTACCTATTTGCCCTAGTTGTACGTTACCACAACTGTCAGCGATGGAATTATTGTAGAAAATATGTGGTAACCCTATTGGGTGGAGAGAGGACCAATTTATAGAGATTAATACTTAATTTGGTACGTCCATCAAATAACTAATGTACGGACGAAATCTATTATTTATGGTATTACTTGGGTCATAAGTAAGAAATTATTCTTACATTCTCCCACTTGGCACAGTGACCATATAACATTAATATGTTATAAGCATTAGTTGTGCATACAATAAATCTCTTATATAATGTCCATCATACATACCACAATATAACAAACTACTAATGCGAGTTATGGCGGTCGTACTTAAATTTTAAGCTACATACTTCCTTCTATATACTACTACATTAGCAATTTATCATACTAGGTTCATAACCTACCACAATAATGTCTCATAAAGACTTATCTTGTAATATCTCAAAACAATAATGTATACACCATTATGAGAAACAAGAGATTCATTAATATGTATCAGAAATACATAATTGAGCTCAGAGTGTAAAACATCATAAATGTATCAATCATAAGTACAACCAAGACTCATTCTTTGAACATGTTCTTTAAATGTCTTTGGTTGTAAGCTCTTTGTTAACGGATCTGCAATCATGAGATAAGTATTAATATTCTCAAGTAACACTCTTTGTGTAACATCCGGCAATTTGAAATAACTATGAAGAGGCTTAGAATTGGAGTTAATCATTTTTGGAAGGAATTCAAAAATCTGGAAAAATTTGGTTATGGGAAAAAGATGAGTTTTTGGCCAACTTTGAACAGTAATAACTCCTAGCTCAGGATGAGTTAGGTGTAGTTCCAGCTATGATTGCGAATCTTGTAGAATGATCTTTCCAATGCCGCCGAGTTTGCTCGATTCCGAGTTAGTATGAGTGAGTTATGTCCTTTCGAAGTTGGGCTGTTGGTAAGGGAAGTCCGTCCGAAAATTGTGAGGGTATTTTGGTCTTTTCCCTAATCATTTGTTTTGGATATATTAAGGTGTTAGACTGATTTTAGATCAGTTTTTCCCTTTTTAAAAGAGTGAGAGTAAGGGTTTGTGAGTGAAGAGGAGAAAGAGAAGATCAAGCAAGGTTTTGTCAAAGATCGTCGTGGATATCGTCGAGGGTGATCCCTACTAGGTATGTGAGTTCATAGTGTTGGTTGGTTCTTTCCCCCACACGCCAAACTCATTTAATTTCGAGAGAAGATTGATTGTGTTTGTTGAAGTTGTTGGTTGTGTTTGTTGAAGTTTATTGGTTGTGATTGTGTTGAGGTCCTTGTTGATTTGGGACATGTTTTCGGTTGTGTTTTTGAGTTGAAATCTATTGTATGTTGAGGGTTTTATGATTCTAAGTGTTTGGGGCTGGAACCATTGAAGGTAAGGAGGTTTAGAGTTGAAAAAAAAAGGGAGAAAAGTCGGATTTTCTGGGAAAAGGGCTAGCGCGTCGCGCCTGCCAGCGCCCCCCAAAAGGGACTCTGAAGTCCAGCCAGCGCGCCTAGCAGAGCGCTTAGCAGGCCCCTCTGAGGTCTGAAAGCTGGCGCCTCGCGCCAAGGACGCCAAATCTTCCCATTCATTCCCCACTTTTTCATACACGCTCCTTGGTAATGTACCAATGTTTTATAGTTTCTTTCAACACTCTAAGGTACATTCAGATATCCCGAACTCATCCATAAACAAGAGATTATTACCCTTGAATTCATAATCCAATTCGAGGGAAGTTCGGATCAAAGTCAAGTGAAGTGAGAGTCAATCTTAGAAGTTAAGAAGTAAGTC
>NW_006239630.1:107819-118202 GCF_000226075.1 Solanum tuberosum | reverse complement strand
CGCAGCCATAATGCATGAATTGTGGCTTTATAATATGCCACAAACTTGCTTTGCAACTTTCCAGTGATCAATTCCAGGGTTACTTTGATATCTTTCTAGCATTCTGACCGCAAAATTAATATCCGGTCTTGTGCAAGTTTGAACATACATCAAACTTCCAATAATAGAAGAGTAAGGAATTGATTTCATTTCCATTTTGTTCTACATCATTCTTTGGGCATTGCATGAGATTAAATTTGTCCCCTTGTGATCTATCACGGAATATTTTTATCCCTATCACATAGGATGTCTCACCCATATCTTTCATTTCAAAGTTTATAGAGAGAAAGTCATTCGTCCCACACAATATGCCTAAATCATTAGCAACAAGTAAAATGTCATCAACATACATGACTAAAAATATAAACTTACTCCCACTGATCTTTAGGTATATACACCGATCAACGGTAATCTCCTTAAATCCAAAAGATGTTATGGTATCATTAAACCTTGTATACCATTGTCGTGAGGCTTGTTTGAGTCCATTTATTGACTTCTTTAGCTTACACACCATTTGATCTTTTCATTTAATTTCGAAACCCTCTGGTTGGTCCATATAAACATCCTCCTCGATGTCTCCATTAAGAAAGTAAGTTTCAAATCCATTTGATGTAACTCTAAATCATAATGATCTATCAAAGCCAAAACAATTCTTAATGAGTCTTTTTTTGAGACCGATGAAAAGGTCTCTTTATAATCAATGCCTCATTTTTAGTGTATCCCTGGCAACAAGTCTAGCTTTATATCATTCAATATTACCATTTGAATCGCGTTTGGTCTTGAATACCCATCTACACCCGATTCTTTTAGAACTTTCTGGTAATTGAACAAGATCCCAGACTTTGTTGTATTCCATGGATTTCAACTCTTCATTCTTGGCATCAATCCATTTATCAGACTCAATGCTTTCTATGGCTTGTGAAAATGAAATAAGATCTTTATTAATTTCAATGTCAAAATTTGACTCTTGCAAATAAATCACATAATCATCTTAAATGGCCGATTTTCTTTCTCTTTGAAATTTTCTTAATGACACCGTTTGTGGTTCATTTGTGTTAGATACTTGTGAGTTAGTTCCATCTTGAAGTGTTTCAACCAAATGTTGTTCAACATTGTTAAAATGTTCTTCAACAAGAGGAACAACATTTGTTATTGGTATGGAAGTAGGTACATTAATGGGCAATGGAATATTTACCCTTACCTCATTAATTTCCACACTTTGTCGTTCAACACTCCCACTAACTTCACCATTCTCAATGAATTTTGCATTATCGGTTTCAACAATTCTCGAACTATGATTTGGACAGTAAAACCTATACCCTTTAGATTTCTCTAGATAACCAATAAAGTAACCATGTACCGTTCGAGAATCTAGTTTCTTTCCATGTGAATTATAAACTCTAGTTTCCGCTTGACAACCCTAAACATGCAGGTGTCTTAAACTAGGCTTCCTTCCAGTCCACAGTTTAAAAGGGGTCTTTGAAACTGCCTTACTAGGAATCTTGTTCAATAAATATATAGCGGTTTTAAGAGCATACATCCACAATGATTTGAGTAATGAGAAATTACTCATCATACTCCTAACCATATCCATAAGTGTTCTATTACTCCTTTCTGTTGAGAACTTTGTAGGCCTTGCTTTGTACTGAGTATCCAAGGAACACTCATTCATCACTTTTGGCATCAAACTTGCCTACTATGTCTTTTCCATTGTTATGCACATAACATGTGCACCCAAACGGCCAAAGATGTGCCAAATTCGGCTTTCTTCCTTTTAACAATTCATAAGGAGTTTTATTCAATATTAACTTGATCATGCATCTGTTAATAAGGTAACAAAAAGTATTTACTGCCGCAACCCAGTAGAATTTTGGTAGATTGCTTGGTATCAGCATGGTTCGAGCAATGTCTTCTAACGTTCTATTCTTGTGTTCCACCACACCATTTTGTTGTGGAGTCCTTGGTACGAAGAAGTTGTGATCAACACCATTTGTGGCGCAGAAGTTTAGGAATTTGGAGTTTTCATACTCTAAACCATGATCTGATCTAATGCTGGCAATTTCACTGCTGAATTTCTTTTGAACCAGTTTCACAAAGATTTCAAACATATCGTATGTCTCATCTTTTGTTGCCAGAAATATAGTCCATGTAAATCTGGAATAATCGTCTACAATTACGAATATATACCTTTTTCCTCCTCTACTTAGCACACGCATTGGTCTACACAAATCCATGTGAAGCAGTTCCAGAGGTTTTATTGTGCTTACCACTGCTTTTGATTTGAAGGAGGATTTTATATGTTTACCCTGAGCACATGCACCACAGATTTGTTCACCATTGAGTTTCTTTTCACATAGTCCTCTGACCCGGTCCTTTGATATTAGCTTGTTGGTTGTGGAGAAGCTGATATGTCCCATTCTTTTGTGTCAAATAAGAGAATTGTCAGTGATGGCACTAAGACAGGTAAGCGAGTTCTCTAGAGGGCTCATTATATAAAAAAATCACTTTGTTTTCTTTGTCACACATCTGGGATATACTCAGTAGATTGTGTTGTAATCCATTCACATAGTACGTATAATCTATTACTTGGGTGAGATTAAGACCCAATTTTCTAGTTCCTTGTATTTCTCCATTTTTTCCATTCCCAAAGGCTACATTTCCGCCTTTAAAATCTTTTAATGAGAGAAAGTTATTTCTATCTCCGCTCATATGCCTGGAGCATGCGTTGTCCAGGTACCATTGCTTTAACTTTCCTCCCGCTGAAATCTACAATTATTAAACATGGTTAGTTTTGGGTACCCAAATTCACTTGGGTCCATATTTGTTAGATAAATGTTGAATAAGGTTTTTCTTAGTCCACAGTGGAAGGGATTTGGGCGTGGGAACCGGCGTCATGATTTTTCCTTTCTGTGTCTTTTGCAAAAAAGTAAGATTGTTCTTATATGATGTTTGTTTTTTATTGCATGCATAACTTTTACGTCATGTTAGTCCACAGTGAGAGCACAAACAATCTATGTTGGGGTTCTTTGTTTCAGAGAATCTTATTTCATGTCTAGTAGAGGATTGACCTTTTTTAATGCAATCGAGTAGTATGGAGGATCTGGTCCATCTCATGTTATGCTCTGCTTCCATTTTGGTCATGTGAAGTTTCTTTTGGAGATCTTCATTTCTTATAATCATGGATTGAAGCTCTTTGTTTAATTCTTTTAGCTTATTGCGAAGATAGTGATTTTGTTGTTCTAGGTTCTCATTTTCATCTCCTAATAATGCATACTCTTCCATTATTAAATCTCTTTTGGAGTAGGTTGATTGGTATGCATTTATGATAGTATGCAAAGAGATTCTAGTTCCCTTTTTGAGTATGAGTCAAGATTTTCTTTAATACGATGAAAGCTAACCTAATCATGTTTGTCTTCTTCTTCTTCGGAGTCTGACCAAGCCATTAATGCCTAAATTGTTTCCTGTGTTTGACAATTGCTTTCCCTTTCATCTCGTTCAGCTATGGCTACTAGTGCGAGAAAGTCATATTTGTCAGTTTGCTCAATTGCAAGTAGTGATTGATTTTTGGATTCCTCATCTTCAGACTCTTCTTCTGACATGCCTCCCATTGCAGCAAATGCTTTCTTCATTGAGAGATCAGACTCTTGGTTAGTCATCCTTCTATTAGTAGGAATATATTTGTCATTCTTGACATCTTTTGTTTTGTCTGAGTTGTTCCTTTTGTGCTCCAAGGTCCAGAGTGGACATAATTTGATAAAGTTATCTGGACTTCCACATTTATGGCGTACATGTTCTCTTGAATTTTCAGCTATCTTCTGAGGACCTCTTCTTTGAAATGTTTGTCCCCTTTTAACATTCTAGAGAATCTTTTTGTCATAAGTACAATATTCTCATCCTCAAAGTCTTCATGTGTGGTAGCTTTTAGTACCAGGTTTCTTCTCCTTTCTCTTTCTCTTACTGCCAATTTCTTTTTCTTAATTTTTCTTCGATTCATAGGTCATGAGATTTCCAATAGGTTCATCCATAGCGAGCTTATCCAGGTCATGTGCTTTAGTGATGGCTTCCACTTTACTTTCCCACGACTCAGGTAGGACACTTAAGAGTTTTCGTTCATATTGTCTGTTCAGGTTGTCAATTTTAGATTTCTTCAACTGAGTTGTTCCTTCATGTGCTGTTTGTAGATTTTCCCAAATCTAATTTGCATCCTGACATGATGAAATTCTATTGTATTCATCTGGGCCTGTCGTATATTAAGATATTTTTAGCTTTGGCGTTGTTTTGAATGGCGAGTTTGTCCGCAACATCCCATTCCTTCATTTCCTTTGGTACCTGGGTGGTTTCATCATCTCCTTTCTTCATGGTATAGTAGGTCCATCTAGGACTACGCTCCAAAGATCAGAATTTTCTCCTATAAAGTGATCCATCATACGATTTTTTCACTTTCTATAGTATTTTCCATTGAACAATGATCGAGTTTGAGAAGCTCCTTCTTGTGGGATAGGTGGGGCTACCATTGATTCTTTTCAAGATGTGAGTCTTTTAACGAAAAGACCTGCTCTAATATCAATTGAAGAAACCCTACCTAGTATTCAAGAACCAGGTTCTTGAATAACGCACAAGACAATACGTTAATAGACAACAACACAGATGTATTGTGGAAACCTTCCTAACTCAAGGAAGGGAAAAACCACACCAAAGTTTTATATTAATTCAAGATTACAACTCAGTCAATCTATGATTTTAACTCTACAACTTCTATCCTTTTCGATTAACTCAAATCGAAAACTCTACTCTCCAAGAAGTCAAACTCGCTTCTTGTTTACAAAACTCTCTCTTAACTCTAACCCCAAGACCCAACCTCTAGTTAAAAGTTGGAAGGGACAAAGTGGTCCATTCAACCATTGTAAAACTTAGTTTGTAAGTTTTAATTTGTTTCAACTTTGCATTTATTTATACTAATTATGTTTACCAATTTATTGTACTAATTATGTTGTCAGTAGCTAACTGTGTTTTTCCCTCCCTATAATGTAAAGTTCTAAATTGTGTTGGTAACTTCTTCTTTTTTGGGTGTTCACTACATGAATTTGACTAAGGCAGTGTTTATTTTCTCAACATACTTTTTCATTTTCATACTCACAAGCCCTTTGGCTTCACAAAATTTCAATGTAAGGTGCGTGTTGGCCCATTTATGTACCATAAAACTTGCAACTACCGGGCTCAGACAACAATTAACTCATGCCTTGTAAGTCCCACTTGCAAAAACGACTAAAGACCCTCTATCTTTCTACTATTCAAAAACCTTTTTTTAAAATTTATATTCCATTTTTATTATTTTCGTCCACTTTTAATTATCATGATTTCTTTTTTTAGAGTTAAATTATAAAAAATTTGACTAGTATTTTACCATGTAGTTTTTCATCATATTTATATACAAAAAATTATAATTTATAGTACTTTCCATATAGTTTTTAATATCAAAATTTTTTGTTTAAGCTATCGAATTAATGTAATCTAATTTAACTTTGAAAATTAGTCAAATTAACTTTCGCAACATGACAAATAAAAGTGGACGGAGGGAGTATTTACTTGTCAAGTATTTTTATAATTTGATTTTTCTTTTTACTTATCATTTTTGACAAATCGAGGAAGAACAAATTTTTTTTACTATACCCTCAATTTATTAATATTTAATTAATGTATTTGAAAAATGTAGTGAGTAAATATGTTTAAGACTATTAATTAATAGGTGTAAATGTTAAACTCACTATACCAATTATTATTATCTATAGGTGTGTCAAGTTAAAATCTGACAAGTAAAATGGGACGGAACCACGGAGGGAGTATTTTTTATTTTTCTGTTCAGATATGCCTTTTAATTATTTTTTGGAAAAAAACCAAAAATTTGGGGTTACGAGAAGGGGAAGGGATTATATTACAATATGAAAAATCGAATCGAGAGTTCAAATAGTCAATCAATTACGTTAAATTTTACTATTTTCTTACTAAGCATTTTCGTTCGTCAAAGCCTCAAATTTCATATTTTTATAGGTCTGATTTGATTTGTATCAAATTTTTATTAAAAGTTAAGCAAAAAAAAATATTGGAGAATGGTATGAGAAAAAAAGAAAAGGTAAAAGTAAAGATAACAAATGAATGACAAAGAGTGAGAAAGTGAAATGGGTAAATTATGGAGCCACGTGGACAAATGTCAATTAAAGAACCCCTCACACAACTGACACTGGTTGTGCCTCTTACAGAATAAAAATTTTCGCACGGGAGATTAAAGCCACATATAATAATGTCGTGGCTGCCAATCCACGTGAACCAAAATGAAGGTAGGCAAGTAAGCTGAATGACAAAATTACCCTCAGTTGTTAAAATTTTTACGGTTAAGCACACATGTGGATACCTACCCTTCACTCACTCTTCTTAGATAGTAGAAAAGAAATTTGTATGAAAAATGAATTTTGTCTAAATATTAGGGAGTGTTGTGAAATATTAGCAATATAAAATAATATAAGACAATAAATATATAGACAAGATATATGGGAGAGAATGCTTTCTTATTTCTTTCTTCTATACTTTTTCATTGTATCTTTTATAAAATATTCAACGCCTATTTATAGTACAAAATGTCTCTTCAAAGTTAGATGAATTAAATATTGTTCATTAATTTCGTACATGAACTTCAAAGAGAGTTACGATGACATCCACATTAATGCATTTATAATACTCCCCCTTGAATGTCCATAGATAATGCGCCTCGATAAAACCTTACTAGGAAAAAACCAGTGGGAAAAATCTTGGTGAAGGAAAAAGAGTACACATATCTTGTAATACGTTTTGAGTCCTGCCTCATTAAAAACCTTGCCAAGAGAACTCAATGGGACAAAACCTTGGTTAAGGGAAAAAGAGTACAACGCGTATTTTACTCCCCCGATGAAAATTTTATTTGATATCTTGGAGACGACGCATTCCAATCTTATATCTTAACTTCTCAAATGTTGATGTTGGTAATGCCTTAGTGAATAAATCTGCAAGATTATCACTCGAACGAATCTGTTGAACATTTATCTCACCATTTTGTTGAAGATCATGTGCGGAAAAGAACTTAGGTGAAATATGCTTTGTTCGGTCTCCTTTGATATATCCTCCCTTTAATTGAGCTATGCAAGCAACATTATCTTCATACAATATTATTGGAATCTTTGTTTGCACAGAAAGACCGCATAATTGCAAAATGTGTTGAGTCATTGATCTCAACCATACACACTCTCGACTTGCTTCATGAACGACTATTATTTTTGCATGATTTGAAGAAGTAGCAACTATTGTTTGCTTCATCGAACGTCATGATATAGTTGTACCTCCATATGTGAATAAATAGCATATCTGAGATCGGGCTTTATGTGGGTCAGACAAATAGCCAGCATCTGCATAACTGATCAATTCTGACTTGGATGCATTAGAATACAACAATCCCATATCAATTGTTCCTTGAAGATATCTGAATATATGTTTAACACCTATCTAATGTCTTCTTATTGGACATGAGCTGAATCTCGCCAATAAACTTACTGCGAAGCAAATATCTGGTCGGGTATTGTTGGCAAGGTATATTAGTGCCCCAATGGCACTGAGATATGGTGTTTCATCACCAAGAACCTCTTCATCTTGTTTCTTGAGGTCGAAATGGATCTTTATTTATATCAAGAGATCTCACAACCATCGGGGTACTCAATGGGTATGATTTATCCATGTAAAATCGCTTCAAAACCTTTTCAGTATATGTTGATTGATGGATAAATATTTCCTTTGTTAAATGTTCAATCTAAAGGCTAAGACAATTTTGTCTTACCAAGATCTTTCATTTCAAATTCTTTCTTCAAACACTCAACAACTTTTGAAAGCTATTTAGGAGTTCCGATGATGTTCAAGTCATCAACATAAACAAATATTATTACAAATTTAGATTTTGACCTTCGTATAAAAACACAAGGACAAATAGGATCATTCTTATACCCTTCCTTTAGCAAGTATTCGCTAAGACGATTATACCACATTCGCCCTGATTGTTTCAATTCATATAAGAATTTCTAAAGCTTAATTGAACAATTTTCCTTTGAATTTTTATATGCTTCACGCACTTTGAGTGCTTCAGGGATTTTCATAAAAATATTGTGGTCTAATGAGCCATATAAATAGGTTGTGGCAACATCCATTAGATGCATTTCAAGCTTTTCATGAACTGTCATATTTATTAGATACTTAAAGGTAATTGCATCTACCATAGGAGAATATGTCTCCTCATAATCAATGTTAGGCCTTTGCGAAAATCCTTGTGCCACAAGTAGTGCTTTATATCTTACGACTTTATCATTTTCATTGTGTTTTCGCACAAAAATCCACTTGTACCCAACTGGCTTGACACCTTCAAGTGTTCTGACTATTGGTCCAAAAACTTCACGTTTTTCAAGTGAAGTCAATTCTGTTTGAATTGCTTCCTTCCATTTTGACCAATCATTTCTCTGTCTACATTCATTGACAGATCTTGGTTCTAAATCCTCATCTTGTTGCATTATTTCAACTGCAACATTATAGGCAAAAATATTATCTACCACAATATTATTTTGATTCCACCTTTTTCTCGTCGAGACATAATTTATAGAGATTCCCTCATTCTCATTATTTTCAGGTACATGGAACTCCTCTGTGGTGTCATAATTTATTATGTCTCAAAGCTTTTCATAAGCAATTGCCTCTATATTGTGATCATGTTGATCATTTATTCCTTTCCTTTTTTGAGGATTTTTATCCTTGGAACCAATTGGTCTACCACGTTTTAAGTGTGGTCCAGACTCATTTGTCTTAACATTTTGTCCTATCGGGACATCAACTCGAACTTGAGCATTAGCAGCTGTGATATATGATTTAGTAACCCGTGAAAGGTTAGTAAATGCATCCGGCAGTTGATTTGCAATATTCTGCAAACAAGTTATCTTTTGAACTTTTTGCTCACATTGATTTGTTTGAGGGTCTAAATGAGACAGTGAAAGTGAATTCCAATCTATCTCATTTAGTTCTCCCCCTAATGTTGGGTATACTAATTCATCAAAATGACAATCAGCAAACCTTGCCGTAAATAAATCTCCAGTTCTAGGTTCCAAATATTTTATAATAGAACGAGATTCATACCCAACATATATCTCCAACCTTCTTTGGGGACCCATCTTTGTGCATTCTAGTGGAGCAATTGGAACATATACCGCACAACCAAAGATTCTAAGATGGAAAATGTTTGGCTCCTGACCAAAAATCAATTGTAATAGGGAGATGTCATGATAACTGGTTGGCCTTATGCACACAAGTGCCGCTGCAAGCAAAATAGCATGCCCCCAAACTGAAACAGGCAACTTTGTCCTCATCAACAATGGTCTAGCTATCAATTGAAGACGTTTAATCAATGACTCTGCTAAACCATTTTGAGTATGAATATGTGCAACAGGATGTTCAACTATTATTCCAGTGGACAAACAATAATCATTAAATGCCTGATATGTAAACTCACCAGCATTATCAAGACGAATTGTTTTTATTGCATAATCTGGAAATTGTGCTTTTAAACTTATTATTTGAGCCAACAACCTCGCAAAAGCCATATTGCGAGTTGATAATAAGCACTCATGAGTCCATCTTGTAGATACATCTATCAAGACCATATAATATTTAAATGGTCCACATATATCACCCTGTATCCGTTCCAGAAATGTAGGGGATTCCACCCCAATCTTCGCCACTGATGGTTTGATAACCAACTTTCCTTGTGAACAAGCAGCATAAGAGAATTCCTTTGATTGAAGAACATTTTGGTTCTTCAAAGTATGCCCATGTGAATTCTCAATTATTCTACGCATCATATTATAATCAAGATGGCCCAACCGGTCATGCCAAATAACAAAATCATTAGAATCAGTAAACTTTTTGTTTACTACGGCATGTGATTCAACCGTATCAATATTTGTATGGTACAACCCAAAAGAAAGTGCAGGCAATTTTTCATACACAGTTTTCTTCTCCGCATTTATTGTAGTAATATAAAGGTATTCAACCTTTCCTTCATTTGCAGTCTCAACATGATAGTCATTTTGGCGAATAACCTTAAAACTTAACAAGTTTCTTTGAGACTTACTACAATACAATGCATTATCAATTATTAATAATGTTCCTCCAGGTAGTAATAAGGCTGCTCTTCCAAAGCCCTCAATCAATTTTGTACTACCGGATATTGTATTAACATATGCCTTTTTCATTATCAAATGAGAGAAATATTTCTTTTCTCTTAGT
>NW_006239630.1:107351-107652 GCF_000226075.1 Solanum tuberosum | reverse complement strand
TGATATTAAACACACATAACAACATTATTCATTTCCCAGTTCAATTATCAATCTTCAATTGCGATCCCCAAAGAAGTGCTCAGCTTCTAGATGAGTAATATCATTGAGCCCATCAAAAGCATCATCTTTCAATGCTAAATTCGCCTTAACATTCTCATCATATTTTTGAGAAGACCCTGCCTGAGCATCATCTTTGAGAGTCAAATGTGACTTCACCCGGGCATTAGAGAGGAGGCACCGCCTTTCTTTCCTTTTCTTTTAAAGGAATTCTGATACAGCCTGACAAAATGCTCAGGTGCCC
>NW_006239630.1:99372-107252 GCF_000226075.1 Solanum tuberosum | reverse complement strand
CTTTTGTTATGACCACCACCTCGACGATTATTATATCATCTTTTGCCCTTGCCACGCCCACATTTTCATGGCTCCGATTATTTGTCTTATTTCAGACTGGTCGTGTGCTTCTACCCCGTGTGCCTCCGGTAATGGATCACTTACAGCAGGACGGGCTTCATGATTTTTCATTCAAAAGGTCATTATGCTGCTCAGCCACCAAAAGGCATGAGATCAGTTCAGAGTATTTCTGAAAACCTTTTTCACGATATTGATGTTGTAATATCATATTAGAGGCATGAAAAGTAGTTAGTGTCTTTTCCAACATGTCCTCATCTTTTATAGTTTCCCCACATAATTTCAATTGGAAAGTTATTCTAAATACATCAGAGTTATAGTCAATTACAATTTTATAATCTTGAAACTGTAAGTGCATCCACTCATAACGAGCCTTTGGCAATACAGTTGCCTTGAGGTGGTCATACCTCCCTTTCAAACATATCCACAATTCAAGTGGATCTTTCACTATTAAGTATTCAACCTTCAGGCTTTCATCAAGATGATGACGAAGGAAAATCATAGCTTTCGGCCACAAATTCAAGCTTTGACAAATTCGACATGATGAAAACTATCATAAAATAATTGAGTTAATATTATGATGTTGGTTTCTTTATAATAAATGGTAAATTAATGTTCAAATGATAAATTATAATTTGATTATATAATATATTATATGTTATATGCATGCACATTGAATGTCTCAAAAACATATAAACTAATGACGTATTGAAACAATATATTTAATATGTAATTTTAATTGTTCTACAATATTTATTATTAGTTTCAATAGATATTAACGCCAATTTTTTTTAAGAGTTTCAAGTCATATTTAATATAATAATATTCTTCTTTATGACACACACCAATATACTTATCATAATGTATGAAAATACTTACGAGTTATTTTAACTAGCATGCTATCATATTACTTAGTAATTAATTTAGAGTTATAAGTTAGTAGCATATAAATAACATAACAATATAAACCTGAAACGTATTGATTATTATGCCTAATAAAGTATCATAATAATAGCTAAATCAAGTTATATATATCGTAATTAAATTATAGAACAAAGATTTATGCAAGTCCTATTAGAGGTGTTATAAACATATAAATGTATACCTGACTCTAAAAGAAAGTTGATTAACTTTTAGATAAACATATAAATGTATACCTGACTTTAAATGAAAATTGATTAACTTTTAAGAAAAAAAGATAATCTCAAATTAAGTAGGTCTCAATTGGTTAGAGACTCGTGCTGATAACGTGTTGTGAAATATTAGCAATTTAAAATAATGTAAGACAATAAATATATAGACAAGATATATGGGAGAAAATGCTTTCTTATTTCTTTCTTCTGTACCTTTCGATTGTCAACGCCTATTTATAGTATATAGTGTTCATTAATTTCGTACATGAACTTCAAAGAGAGTTACAATGACATACATATTAATGCATTTATAACATGGAGCATAATAAATTTTAGTGTCTCATTAGTTGTCAAGGTTTACCGATAGAATTGACATAGCAATATATATTTTATATGTCATTATTAATGTATAATTAATGCTGCCATGTATATATAAAAAAATTTATAGAATTGTCTATTTATGTTTTTTCTCTAAAAAGATCAGTAAACTAAAAATAATTTCTAATAAGGGACCTCCATTGTTTTTTATCCGTGAGATATAATGTACTTAAGTTTACAACAAAAATCTGATAATAAATAATGTTATTAGGATTTTTTTTTCAAGTTAATTAGTTACCCATGTATATATAATACACTACTTTAGATCTTATTGCAACAAATTTTATTTAATAATATGAAGATTTGGATAGTTTACTTTAACGTTTAAAATATTTTTACTATTGAACAAAAAGAAAATACATCATTACCCTCTTCAACTATAAGAATTTTTTTAAAAGACACTGAAACTTTGCAAAGGTCTTAGTACCCCTTAAAAAATTTAAAAGTGGTTAAACTATCCCATATTTTGATCAACCCCAAATATATATTTTTTTAAAGTGCATGCACGCATCAATTATTATTGACCACGTGTCAATTAAATTTATTTTCATGTATATATTATTTCTTATTCATATTTTAAAAAATAAATAAATTGTCTATTATTCTTGTAGCCCTTCTCTTCGCCGTCGGCGGCATTTCTCTCGCATAGCCGCGCACAACAATGGCTAAGTAAATTTGTAGGAGAAAAAAAAAAATTCTCCGATGGTTAATTTATTTATTTTTGTGTGTACTTTGCCTTTGATTTTTAATCAAAATCAAGATGTGTTATATCTATAAAGATGGCAAGTCTCTATCTAATTTAGATGGGGTATTTTTTACTTGGTTTGAACATGGCCCCTGACGCCCTGCGTCATTCGTCGTTGCCGTCAATCTCTCTGGCGCTTCTCTCACCGGTCATTTCCGATCTTCCTCCACCACTTCACTCTACTTTCATCTCTTTCTCTTTTCAATAATCTTATCAATTTTCTCCGAAGCTTTGGAGTTGGAAATTTTCTATGGCAGTCAATTTATTTTCAAGTGAAACCATTGCAGCTTCGTTGATCGGCGTACGGGTAGGTCCCAATGGTAAAAATACAATAAAACAAGTAAAAAGAAAATTATATTTCTAATTAAATAAATGTTAAAATTAATAAAACAATAACCTTTGTTTATCTGGCGAGTGAAATACACCTTATGTACCATATAGGATCATATAAGGGGTAATTCATCCACTCTAAAAAAGAATAAAGGGGGAGGGGGGGGAGGGGGTATTAGGACCCTTTCAAAGTTTAATTGTCTTTTTAAAATAGGGTAATGATGTATTTTTTTCTTGAAAAAAAGTAATCTTTCTTTCCCTATATTTTTAATAAAGATTTTGCACCCTTTTTTTTCCATGCAAATTTCAATATTGTTTTAAGTAAAAATAAATAGATAAATCAACATTAATTAGTATTTATATCACATAATTTAATATTATATACGTTTCATGATTATTGAATTCTTTAAATATAACAATTTTTATTACATTTCTTCCATATCTAGGAATATTTTTTTACCGTTTATACAAATATATATTTTAGAAGATTATTTTTTTCCTTCTTCCTTATCACTTTCTCTAGTCCACAATAATTGAATTTTTGAATTTTTCTAATGTTCAAAATAACTTATTTATTCAATATTTTTGAGAGTTGCTAGAAATTTCTTCAATTTTTGCCTTCCATTTACATTCTAATTATGTGATAAGTATTGCTAATATTTATAACTTTTTCAAAAGAGTAATTGCTCATATTTATAACTTTACTAAATTATTTCTATAATTTCAAAAATAATTAGAGAATAACGAAAAAGACAACAGTGAAAAGTGGTGTTCAGTTTATGTCTTAATTTTTAAAAAATTGGTATACATTACCTCACAAATTTAGTTAATATAAACTAGAGAGAGAGTAATGTTTAACGTATCACAAACAATTAGACAATTATATCGTACTTCCCCCGCTTCAATGTCACTTTCCATGTTGAAGTAACTCTTTAAATTCAATATTCCACATCAATTCAAACTACATTGCATAAATTGAAACATATATATGCAAGGCATTGAGTTGAGATATAGTCCGCACAAGTCATTAGACGTATTTAATTATCATGGGTCTGTTCAAAATCAAACCAAAATCAATAATTCAAACCAAAAAGAGTAATTGATCTATTAGTAATAAGTTATTGATTTAGTGATTTCAATAATGATTTTGGTTTTTTTTTTATATCGGGTTATCAATTCTTAATGGTTTGATATTTATTCTTTATGGGTTAACCGATAATCCATAACAAATTAATAAATTACATTTATATCATCCGTATATAAAGTTCTTGACTTATATTTTCATTTCTCAATGTCTCAAACTCTCAGTTATTCTACAAGGTGCCAGTGTTTTCTAATTTTGAGCAAGATTCAATCTGTCAATTTATATATGTGCATGATTCATTTGGTTTTTCACTTTGTTTCTAATTAATTCAACGATCTTTTTGGTGTGAAATCTTAACTTTTAAATCAATAATGATCAATAAGCAATACATCGATAAATGCATATATAATATTAATAGTCCTATAACAGTTAACTTGTATGCAAACTGATAATCGATAAGGTGAATCAATAAACTTCAAAGACCGAACAGAATCGACCGATATGATCAATATTCTTTAAAATTGTCTTGGAAAGGGTTGAAACCTTCTTTAATGGCACTTCTAAGTTGTGGGACAAGAGGGTCTGGTAGATTTTCCCAATCATACCATTCCCATCCATCACATTTTTGTGGTTCAAGATTTTGAGGAATTTGATTTGGATCAACCAATACAGCACGTACTAGGATGACTACATAGTGTTCTGCAAGATTTGCCTCATTGTCTAGGAAGAGGTTGTTTGTCACTTTTAGTATTTCTATCTTCATGATGTCCAAACCTGTTTCCTCCTTCACTTCTCTTGTTGCACATTCCTCAAAGCTCTCCCTTCAATAGAAACAAAAAAGACATGTAGATATATCAGATCTCTTTAGAAAGTCATTCTATGTAATAATATTTTACATATTATATATGTCCAGTAGTGAATCTAGGATCGTCAATAAGTAGTGTCGATGGTTGTAGTAAAAATACAATTATGAGGTGTCGATGACTGTAGATGTGGCTACTAGGACTAGAACATACGATCTCAATGAGGTTTCACAACACCTTAACCACTAGACTAAGCCTTCAACTTGTGTCAAGAGATATCAATATTTGTATAAATATTCATTGAACCAAAATTTGACCTTTATATATAGTGTATTTTCTGATGAAGGGGTGTCGACACCCCTTCGGTATGGGTGGGTCCGCCCCTGTATATCTCGGTCAAATTTTCTGTGAAATCAATCTTTCGTGTTATATGTTTTATAACAACATACTCAGCAAAATCTAGGATATGAAAAAGATAAAATGTACATAGATCTTATCACTACCTTATAGAGATAGAAATACTATTTTCAGAAAAACTTTGATGGCAAAGGGAAGGAATTTGCAACATGTGGTATCAAAGCATTCATAATTAAAGAATAAGTATGTGTAAGTAAAACTTAAACACGTGTTATATATTCAGTAATTTGATATAAACATCGAATGCGATTACCCAAACTCAAGATGACCACTAGGAACTGAAAAATAAGAATGAGCAACACAAGCTTGACGTTTGCCAATCAACAATTTGTTTTCCTTCACTATGAACACTGCCACAGCTACTTTTGGACTTCCCACAGCCATCACCTCTTTTTTTCTTTTCTTTTTCTTCTATCAATTATTGTATTGTACTCAATTAATTGATTAACAACTTCATGTTATCTTGCTCTATATATAAGCACAAATTAATAAAATATTTATGTAGGTAAACTTATCCTCTCTTTTTTTTTTCTTGGGGTTATGACATGCTTTTTTTTATGTGCCAAAAAGAAATGATAAGGTCAAATAAATAGTCGCAAAGCTTATTTACTAAAAAGTCATTATTTTTTAAAAAAGTTTTATTAAAAAATATTAGGTCAATTTTTTATAGATATTTTGATGAAATCGATGATAAAAGAAAAGAGCAAAGTTGTTTGTTTAATTTTATATAAGTTTAGTATCTACTTGTGTACGCTCAAAGTTGGAGGACATAGATGACAGTTGAAGCCAAATTAAAGAGCATATATATGTATTATGTCATTTTTAAAAATTATTTAGTGAAAATTTATTTTCTATCATATATTTTCCTAGTGATCCTTTGGTGGAAATTATTTTGTTTCTAGTAGTGGTGGATCCTTCTTCGTTGAAAATTCTGTTGTATAATCATACATTAGAAGATAGTTATAATAATTTATAGTGAGAGGTCATTTTACGAGTGTGGTGATATAGAAATAAATAATTACTAATTGTTATTGTTATAGAAAAATAAACATAACATAAACTATGTTTCGAGAAAAACTTGATTGTTATAGTGAGTTATTGTTATATAAACATGTTGTTATTAAGAAGTTTGACGGTATAGATTAAAATTATTTCTTATATACTTTATAAGCTACTACAGTAAAACGTCATTAAATTAATATTCGGTTAATTAATAATCTCTCTAAGGTAATAATTTTCTCCGATTCCGACTTGGACCAATGAAAAAAATCACTCATTTCGATAAGATAATAAGATAATATATTTTTAGAAGACCCCTATATAAATATATGGTCTCATTAATATTATAAATTAATAATTCTTTAAAGTACAAATATATTTAAGACAATTTAGTGAAATATGATTATGATTATGTTATGTGCTTTTTTTGTTAAATCTAGTTGAAGCTCATCTCTAACTTTTCTTATTGCATCCAAACGTTTCGGTGTTGTCTTTGCGAACTGCACCATAAAATTGTGAAAAGTTCTAGACACGATAAATACTTCCTTACGCGTAACTGGTTTCAAAGGTATTGTATCATCTTCAACTTTATCATCAACATTGTTTTTTCCAGTGATTGTTCTAAGTCTGGACCTCTGAACATGTATCATTTTCACTCATCCAATAGGTTATTAACATCCATTTTATTACGGTAACTGAGATCACTTATCATGACGTCAAGTTCATAAATGACGTTTTCACAAGTGGATTCATTCAAATTCTTTGTGATTTAATTTTGCGGTGTCGAAACACTCTTTAAATTAATAAATATTAATTTGTCGATTAAATAATATCTTTATAAAATAATAATATTTTGTAGTCTCATCTATATTAATTTAATGAGATTTTACGGTACTAACCCGTTACACTTTTTAATAGACGTTTGTGATTCCCATGGCTGGATCTATGAAACGATAAATTATCTCTTCACACCACTTTTATCACTTTAAAGTGACAAAGCAATGACTTTTAATTTACAACAAAATATCTATGTCATATTAAAAACTTTAGTGTAGATAATCCAAATATATTGTCAAGTCTTTTTTTACAGCACAAGGTGCATGAACTAGTGATCACTACTTGCTGTTGTAGCAAGTCTCGATCTAAAGAAGGAAATTGGATAGGGTGGATCTAGAGGTTTAGTAATGAATTTACGTGAATTTAATAATTTATATATATGATTTAATTTATAAATATTTAACTATGAATTTAATAATTGATTATATTAAAAAGAGTTAAAGATAAATTAGTAAAGAGGAAAAATTGTTAAATTTAAAGAACGTGTGAAAAATAATATGTTAACAAATATAAAACGGAAGGAATAACACTTTTGATTGTAAAGAGATGATGAAAAGTAAGAGGAACTTGTAAGCTTGCTTTCCCAAAAGTACTCCACTAAATATAGCACAATAATTGTTTTAAATTTTTTAATTTTTTAATAAAAGATTTTTAATTTTATATATTAAAAAATCAGGTTTGTATATGAGCAGATATGATGAAAATATAATTAATTAAATAAATAAAAATGTGCTCTCTTTAACCACTTAAATTTTTAAATAAGATGATCACACATAACAATTTTTTTAAAAGTTTTTTGGTGACAAATCATCATTTTCTAAATTTTAATGTTGATGTAATCCTAATCAACAACGATTGCAAATTCAATGACATGATCACACAATTAGCAATCCAATTACATAGGGATGCTGGTACGAATAATATGTAAATCAAATATGCACTTGTAAGCGTGATCCTTCACTTTCTATTATCAGAGAATCAATCTCGTAGCCTAGCTACGTACGTAGTAGGCTTAGAGCCTTTTTATGGAGGCTGACATTGTTAACTATTTTAATTCTTACTGTCGTGCCGTAATTTAACTAACCTTTAGAAAAATC
>NW_006239630.1:66747-99272 GCF_000226075.1 Solanum tuberosum | reverse complement strand
TATATTGTGGAGGGTCAAAATTGGGTGTCAACACTTACTACAAGAAAACTGTGAATTATCTAGGGAATTTACTTGGGGATTTCGTCAGCAGATTTTTCTTGCGGATTTTATGGGAAAATATGATATAATATTGCTATATGAATGAAAAAAAAAGTATTGCTATTTTGGTGTAAATATGATTCTTAATTTGTATACTAAAAAATTCAGCCCATTCCTAAATTCTAATATATATTATCTCCAAAAACAAATTTTCCAAAATTGTCCGCAGCTAAATTTGCCGCCATTTTCCGCAAAAATATTACCTAGGGAATTATATGGAAAATTTATCTGCAAATAATATTTTCATAAATAAATCCGCATGTAAATGAATAAAATAAATTCCTTCATTGATTCGCAGGACAATTTCGAGGTAAAACTACTTGGGGATTTAGTTAGGGATAGTTTTATGGGGATTTACATGGAGATTTTCTTACCTGTGGATTTAGTTAAAGAATTTAATTCTGCGAATTTAGTTGGAAATCTATTTCTAGGGATTAAACTAAGTATTACATTACCTAAAAAATTACATGAGAATCATTTTATTGCTTAGTTAGATAGAAATTTTTCTTGAAAATTTACTTGATAATTTTATTAAATAGGAAATTACTGTGGGATCCCTTTTATGGTGAATTTAGCTTAAAAGAGTTTCTTGAAAATTTATATGAGAATTTTATTACTTGAAAAATACTTGAGATGTTGGTTCTAGATATTTAAGTTAGTACTAATTGTAACGATTCGAAAAATGATAGGTTGAACTAGAGCTTAATCGTGAGGGTCAACGTACGTGTTAGACTCCATAGTTGAAGGACCCTTTTTAGGTTTGGTATGGGGTTGCAAGGGCATGTGCCAAGGCAAGGGGGGCAAAGCCTAGCCAAAAGCCAAGGCTGCCCAACCCTTGACCAAGCATTGCCAAGGTTCACGACCACCTTCACGACCAGTGGTCTTGACCACGGTCCGTGAAGACCCCTTGGCCTTGTGGGAGTTGTGCAAAGTTGAAGAGGGTACTGCCTCAAAGACCACGGGCACCACCACGAGCCGTGGTTCCCTTGACGGTCCATATAGATGGTCGTGAAGACCACTTAGACACTTGAGAGGGCAAGGCATGGAAGCATTGACACTGCCTCCATGACCACGACTCGTGGTCTTGACCACGGATCTTGGGAGGTCTCGTGGACTTGCCTTAGGCCCTTGAGGGCTTGGCAAGTTAGAGGGGCACATTGGTCAAGGGACCACAGGCACCACCACGAGCCATGGTGCCCTAGACGACCCGTTTAGATGGGCGTGGTCCCTGACAGGGATGCCCAAGTTGAGGGCTTTTGAGTAATTTCGTTTTAATTATTTAATATGTGGGGTTGTTTTTGATTGTTTTATATCACTAGTATATATAATTTTTAGTCTTAAAACAAGTCCTTTACTCCTTATTTCTCCAAAACCCAAATCAAAACAAAAGAGTTCCTCCTTTCAAAAATTCTCTCTCTAGAAGTTCCCAAAAAAGAAGAAGAAGAAGTGGGAGCTAGGGTTTGTGGATTCAAGGTGTTCCTCCTCAAATTTCTTGGGGATTCACAAGCAAGGTATGGTGATCCTGCATCTAGGGGTAGCTTCCACCCCTAGAGTCCATTCAAAGTTAGTTTTCAAAGTTTTCAAGTTTCTCAAAAACCTAGGGTTTTACTCTAACTAATGGGTTCCTTCTTCAAATGTTTTTCAAATGGTTATTAATGACATTATGATTGTATTAGTGTTTAATTGATGATTTATGATGAAAATACTCTATGAACCCATGAATTCTCTCAATTCCTAAATTGTGCCTTTATGAAGTGGGTTTTGTTGATTATGAAAGCTTATGAATGGAGTATGTCTAAATTGCTTTAGTATATTGAATTGTATCACTATCCATGCCTTATTTATAGTAAATTGTTGGTGTGTTGGTGATTTGAGATTCATGGCCATGAAGGGCATAGTATGAGGAATTGAATTATTATCATGATGTCTTGTATATGAATGTGAATCTAATGAAGGTAATGTGATCATGTCTTGAATGTAATTGTGTTATTATTGAAAGGCTATTTCTCAATTTGACACTTATGAATGTTGATGATGGAATGTGAAGGGTTTCTACAATATGAAGCTATATCTTGAATTAATAGGTTTATGCATCCTATTCTTGTATAAATGAATGTAATGTGGATTGATGGGTCTTGAATTGGTAGGCTTAAGGTATCCTTTTCTTGTATTGATGAATGTGACCTTGAATGTAATATCATGTCTTGAATTGGTAGGCTTATGCATCCTCTTCTTGTATAATAAATGTGTCTTGACTTGATGAATATGAATCGATAGGCCAATGGCATTCCTTTCATAAATGAATGATGAAGTATTCTAGGCTATGTCTTGAACCGGTAGACCTAGTGTTGGTAACCCTTCATGATGAGTCTGGAAACTAATGTGATGATAAACCTTGAATTGGTAGACCTAGTGTTGGTAGCCTTTTCATGTGTGAAATGATGAACCTTGTATCGGTAGGCCCAATGTTGAAGGCACCCTTCTTGGAAAGTCAATGAGCTATCCTTAATATACCTTGAATCGGTACACCTAATGGTGGTGGCCCTTTCTTGTGTAATGTACTTGGGTCGGTAGGCCTAATGTTGGTAGCCCTCTCAAGTACAATAATGTTAATGAAAATGAAATACTCTATGGGAATGGAGGCTAAGCACCGAGTGGATATGGTAAGATGGAAACTCTCCCGATGTTAGGCTAGGTTCCAATGAACATCTTCATATCCCATAACTATGTGCCCACATAGGATATTAGCTAGTGGTTTCAACCTACGCTAAAATGTTACTGGTCCTATCTTAGGCAAGTAGATCACCTTTTTATGGTGTGGGGCCATACGACACCGGATTCCATGGTTTGCTCTCATGGTCTATGTCGGTTAATGCCTATTCCCATCATGTGAGATGTGTACTATGGTTTCTTGAGAAGTTCTATGAAGTGTGGGTAGTAGTATGGGATGCTATCCATGCATTGCATGAGTAGGCTTTGAGAGGGTCATAGTGAGTTCTCTAATGTCTTAATGACTAATGAAACAAAGTACTCTTAATGAAGCTAATGAAGAATGTTGACTTAAATGTCTAAAGTAATGATGCGTGCTATACTTGGGTTGTATTATGAGTTATTTTCCCTTGTCATGACTTATGAAATGAATGTGTTCCTTATGCATGAGTATTGCTTGAAGTTAAGTATGAATGGGTAAGTTCATCTAAGGTAGCCTCAAAGTGGCACTTAGTAGGGATAGTAGTATGGGATGCTATCCTTACATTGCACAAGTGTAGCTTAGGGTTACTTGAGGTGAATGTTCAAATGTGATGATTATGACTTGTATGATGATTATACTTGTATTTTATGTCTCTTATACAAATGTACATGATATTTCTAAAAAGTGGCATAATGCATGGTTTCCAACCAAAATGTCCCTTTAAAGCATGATTTTTGCATGGTCATCATACTTAGTACATTTTGTGTGCTAATCCACATTTCTCTTATTTTTATTACAAGTGTAGGTTCCGGCAAGTGAGTTGCTTTCTCTCTAGTTCAAGGGCTTGGATTGAGATTCCTTCAAGGCTAAGTGGTATGTCCTCATAGACCGAGGACAAGTGTTTAGATGTTTCCTTTCTTTCATGTAAAAGACTATTGTTAGACTTTCGATTGTAAAGGGTCATGACCCTACTTTTGTTTTGGATATTGTTAAGATGGCCATGTGAGACAATAGACTTTCGATGTGTTTCAAATGTTTTAATCAAGTTTTGATTGTATGGATTTAAAGAAAAGTTTTTAAATTCTGCACTATTTCTATGTATTGAATGTTATGAATGCTAAGAGGCTTGTACGAGACTCCTTTGGGGTCAAGTACGCCGTGTAACTTCCAGGGTATAGGTTCTGATCGTTACATAAACTTTAGGGAATTTATTTGTGGATTTTCTTACTAGAAAATTATTTTTATATTGTGTTGTGCTGAGTTAAAAAGCTTTTGTAAACTTTTAAGGTTGTTTTAAGAAATATTAATAGTTTCTATTTAATGATAAATACTAGGCTTAAAAAAAAGTAATATTTGTATGCAATATTCTCACTCTAATAAGGTGAAAGAAAAGGTTCAAAGAAACAATATAGACCTAATTATTAATAACAATATTACATTTTTAAAATTTATATAGGGTGAAAAATATTTACATTTTCATTTTTAATCAATAGATTTCCTTCTCATCATATGTCAATTAAATTTATTTAATGCTTATTTTAATATTATATTATCAATAAAAAACTTTTAAAAATCATTTTTTATTTTTTATTTAAATCCATCTAACAAATTTACCCATGAAAAAAATAATATAATTTTCAAGACAAAGAATGAGTATATAAGTATGCTAGTTCTTTTAAAAACAGATCTATCGTTTAGGTAAAAAAAGTGAACAATTGATAGTTGAAGTGTATTTTGATAAATAGTTGATGATAGTTTAGGTGGAAAACTCGAAAACATGATACTTCAGTTATGAAACTAACAAAAATCTGAATTCTTTAGAGTGATTTTGACCATTCACTTCTAAAAAATAAGGAAAAAATTAATTTTATAAAATAGTTGAGAGATATAAATGATTTTCACCATTTATTATTTTGCTAGCAATGTCATTAATATTTATTAAGTTATTTAAAGTTGATTGTACGTAAAATTCAGTCCCCTGTTAACTATATATATTTTTTTCAAATTAAAAAATATTTTTTTACATTTAAATATAGTGGATGAAAAACTGGGTAGAAATATAATAGTCATTTACTCTTGTACCACATCGGCTATGCGAAACTACATATTGGACATTATAGTAAGCAAATCCCATTTGCAAAACACGTGAAATGTTGGTCTAAGTTTGCAACTGAGAGCAATGAATTAAATGTTATTAAAAGAATTAAAAATTAATAAATATAAAAAAATTGAACAAAATAATCTATAAATGTTATTAAAAGAATTAAAAAAATAATAAATATAAAAAAGTAAACGGATATGAGCTATAAATGTTATTAAAAGAATTAAAAAAATAATAAATATAAAAAAGTAAACGGATATGAGCTATAAATGTTATTAAAAGAATTAAAAAAATAATAAATATAAAAAAGTAAACGGATATGAGCTATAAATGTTATTAAAAGAATTAAAAATTAATAAATATAAAAAATTGAATAAAATAATTAAGTAAGAATTAATTAATAATATAGAAAATCGAGTTACGAACAAAATAATTAATGGGGTGGGTTGTGCAGTGGGCCATAAAGGTGGTAAATCCCTGAAAAAGTATTATAGTCATAATTAATCAATAATATAGAAAATTGAATTACGAACAAAATAAATAATTAATCAATAATATAGAAAATTGAATTACGAACAAAATAAATAATTAATCAATAATATAGAAAATTGAATTACGAACAAAATAAATAATTAATCAATAATATAGAAAATTGAATTACGAACAAAATAAATAATTAATCAATAATATAGAAAATTGAATTACGAACAAAATAAATAATTAATCAATAATATAGAAAATTGAATTACGAACAAAATAATTAATGGGGTGGGTGGTGCAGTGGGCCATAAAGGTGGTAAATCCCTGAAAAAGTATTATAGTCATAAAATAAATATAAAAAATTAAATTAGAACATTTTAATATTTTTGAAAGAAAATTCGTAAGTAATTTCATGCAAACTTTTAATATTTTTGCAAGAAAATCCGTAAGTAATTTACATGCGGTTTTTAAAATGAGCAACTTTCACATATAGCAAACACAAAATTCATATTTGTATGTTATAGCAAAGTTTGCATAATTACGCTCCATAGCAAACATAATTATGTATATTTCGCTATACATATACAAAAGAAAGCAGTTGTATAATCTGCTTTGGTATACATATACAAAAATATCAATTGTATAAAGTGAGAGAGGCGAGTGGTGAGCGAGATCTGGGAGAGGGGAGAGACTATAACAAAATTTGCATAATTGCGCTCCATAGCAAACATAAATATGTATATTTCGCTATACATATACAAAAGAAAGCAGTTGTATAATCTGCTTTGGTATACAGATACGAAAAGATCAACTATATAAAGTGAGAGAGGCGAGTGAGAGAGCGAAATCTGGGAGAGTGGCGAGGCAAGTGAGAGAGCGAGATCTGGAAGGGTGGCGAGCAAGATCTGGGAGAGGGGAACGGAAATATATTTATATATACAATTTTCTCTCGCTTTATACAAACATAAACGCATTTTATACAATTTGCGTTTTTTTGTATAAAGTGAGAGAGGCAAGTGAGAGAGCGAGATCTGGAAGGGTGGCGAGCAAGATCTGGGAGAGGGGAACGGAAATATATTTATATATACAATTTTCTCTCGCTTTATACAAACACAAACGCACTTTATACACTTGCGTTTGTATAAAAACCGAGAGAGGCGAGGGAGAGAACGAGAGTGGCGAGCGAGATTCACTAGGAGAGAGGTGAAATAGCAACAGTTTGCTATGAGGTACAATTAAATCAAACTATATTTATAGCATTTGATTTGAATTAATAGTTTGTTATTATATACAATTTCCCCTTTTTAAAATCCCCATGTAATTTATTTGGGGATTTTAAAATTTGCGGGTTATAATTACCTTGGAAAGTTTTACCTTCGAAAATTTTTTGGTAGGAAAATTTGCAGGAAACTACGTTACCTGGAAATTCTCATATATAATCCGCAAATAAATCCCCAAGTAATTTGCACTTTTCTAGTAGTATCTTATACCCAACTCTTCCGGACAATAACCTGTTAATCCTAAGCTTGCAAGCACCTTGATCACATCTAAGTCCCTATTAAATTGTTCTATTTGGACCGAAAGAAAATCATTTGTCTTTAGCGGGAAGAATTGCTTGAAAGCACTTGGCATTCAGGCGGGCCACACTCAAACAAATAGTTTTGAAACAAATAAAAAAGTATGTGCCACACTTACAAAGGACTGTCAGTTTCTTACGACATCAGAAATTTCTTGTTCAAAACATATGAGACTCCAGTACATCATCTACCAGATCATATCATATCATATGACATTATAAAGGCATGCTTCAGTCTTTGATTAAAACGTTCATCAATTTTTTATGATAATCACATAACATATCATATGTCGACAAGGCATCGTAGAGGAACAAGTTCATTCATTAAAAAAAAACACTTTCCACAAATAGACCTGATACTCATATAGTGTATATCATATACTGAAAGAGTATCATAGAGGTTTGCATCAATCCTTCTATTAAAAAACATTCATCAAGCCTCTTTGATACGCACATGATATATCATACACTGACATGATATTATAAAGGACTAGGTTCATTCATTCAGGAAAAAAAAAACTTTCCTCAATATAAGGGTTTCTGTGATACCCATATAGTATTAAACTTCTCATAATCCGACATTGATGAAATTCCTCTCAGAAACATGAAAGGTCTGATACCAATGTCATGTATTGAGCTATTTGAAAACTCAATTCGTGAAGAAAATAACAGGGGAAATACAAGAGATGGAGAAGGAGAGAAGTTCTGTGGAAAGAAATAGATTTTCATATATTCGATAAGTTCTCATCAGTACAATCCGGCTATTATAAAGGACAAATGACCGCCTAATTCTAACGTGTAGTAGGACACTTGGCTAGTTCATTGCAAAGACTATTCTACAATTACTAAGCATAACTTATACTAGCATTACTAAATACACTGGCTAAGGAATGCAAATGTGGCTGAGACTGAATTACTGCTTTACTTTCTAGTATTCGTTTTGACAGCAATTGGATCAGAACAGTATGGACAATTGCCAAACAGAACATCAAACGACCTGTAAAACAAACAAAGCAGATGAATGTGATAAGAGAATTAAAAAATTTACGTCCTTGCAGTTGGCTAGAGTTATGCAGGGTTTAGTTATTCCATCTTCTACCCTACCTAAAATATAGATTCTTTCATAGCTTATACATGTGCTAGTTATGTGGGATTGTAAACTGGTAACCAAACATCGTATTTGATGTGCTGAATTCTATACATAGCAACTAAAATACCACCAAACATGGTACTTGCTATGCTGGTTTTAATACATGAATAATTTACTTCCTAACCAACAATCAAACGACCCCTTAATGTATTGAAGGTTACAAAAGCAAAAGATAACAAGAAGTTCCAAACACAAAGGAAAGTTCAATCATTCCAAAAGTTATACATTTCTCACTTTTACTCCTTTTTTACAATTTTCTTTATATGTTGCTCAAAGACCAAAACAATGTATAGCCCCTCTCTTTGTCCCTAAATTAGCACTAAATATTCTCAAATTTAACTCTCTTACTAATCGTACAACACGAAGTCAATTTGGATTAATTAGAGGGTAATCAAAGTCGTTGCATAACTGAAAAAGAAATTGAAAAATAGAACTTCCATCTGTGAAAAGAATGCATACATTATCATTGTAACATAGAACAGTATGACTTACCTACGAAAGCTCATGCAAGCAAGGTAAGAGTTTTTATGCATACTGTTAAAAAAACAAGGTGTGTTTTAACTATACTTAGTTCAACCAAAATCTTGTCTAATTAATCTCTCCTTAGTGTATATGAACTGGTAAGATATAATACTTGGAGATATTTCATTAGCATCTGTTACAATCGACAATATATTTTCCGTTCCAACACATTAATCTAGTTTCAACTTGGCCTGGCTATATATCAACTAAAAACTTTTACCGCCAACACTAACAGACGATCAACAAAGCTCAATCCTGGACTCGCACAACAGAATGACAATAGCTTAAGGATATGTTTACCATCACAATTCACAATCAAAAAATCAAGATAGGAGATTTCAACTTACTGCCTTGTTGTTGTGATGGAACGCAGCCAATCTCCAAGGCAAACACTATGGAAGGCCCTACTGCAGCTGTTATTTTCACATGTACAATCAGTGCCACTTCCACTCTTATCACCAAGTTCATCATCTAGGTTGACATCACCAAGTCAATGCCATATCCACAGAATATCTATGGGTTTATCTTACGGATGTAGGATTACCAATTGGAAGATATTGTGCATAACAAATGCCACATTCAGTTTGTGGATCAGTTTTCTGAATGCTTGAAGGTCCATGAAGTTGAATATCCAATACGTGTGCAAGATTCTCAGAAAATGGTTTGTCTCTCATCCTGTGAGTAGAATAGAAATCTCAGCTGGTGAGACATAACAAGCGACAAACAAAATCTCAGCACAAGTTAAACATCACAAGCTTGATTGTGTCGGAATTCAAATCCTAGGCACATCAATTTACCTTAAGAACGACTCGGTCATCTTAAGGGATAGATCTCCTAAGGACATGATAGCCAATAGAACCTCCTCTACCTTTCGAAAGAGAAATTTAAAACCATCCTTACCAACCAGTCCGCAATCCCTAAATCCTTTTTCCTGATAAATGTTCAAAACACCAATCATAGAGGAAAACACTGAGTAACTCTTACCCCCCGCCACCCTCCATCTCCCAATTGTTAAATCTTTTTTCCTGAATATGGTTCAAAATGCCAAACGTAGAGAACATTCCATGTATAGCAAGTTGAACCTCCTCAACCAATCAAAAGGGAAATTCAAATATCCTTAGACACCCAGCCCCAAGTCCCTTAATTTTTTTTACTGATTAATGTTCAAAAACTAAGTGCAGAAGAATTTGATTTTTATGCATGAAAACACCATGTAACAGAGAAATCTACGATAATGCTTGAAAAATCAAGAAAAATTACTTAAACCAATATTTGAGCACGTTAAACAACAGTATTAGAATCTAAATGTAGAAATGATAAGGACCGTGATAATATATCCAGCATAAAAGCAAAAGTTGAAATACCATCTTTTGCAGTTTTTCCTCCACATCGCCCTCAATCTCTCCACCCCTGAATCGGAACCAAGAAAGCGACAGCTAGAAGAACTCCATATCAATTTCAAACTCATTAAAGATAAGAATACTTGTAAAAGCTGCGAGTTTCAGAAAAAAACTTACTCCGGTAGGGATGTCGGATCATTAGCATCTATAGACAATATGATGTAGCTGTCATTACCTGTAGCAAAAGAAAATGGATATCAGTTAGTTCTGCAGCGGTAAAGGGGTACTGAACAACATTCATGTACATAAGCCTTAAGCACATACTTATATTAAGTTGGCGATGTGACAAAGCACGTTGAGGATATCGTAGATCAGAAACCAAAAGAGAGTGGTCAATATCATCCATTAGATTCCAAAAGTCCTGAAGCTTGTCAAGATGCTGGATCCAGCAAGAAAAAAATATGGTAATTATAGCAGAAAATCACAATCCACAAATGTAAAACTACACGTCTTTGGTGGATGAAATAATCAGTAGTAAATCAAATTGAAGAATACGCAATTACCTTATGAAACTGTTGGATAGCATCTTTCAGTCTTGAGTTTATTGACCATTTTAAATTGAAGAGATAAGGAACATCCTGGGGAATAGTTAATAAATTAGGAAATTGCCTAAAGAGTGCAAGGCTCTAGTATCTGAAATTTGAAGGATGCCAACCGCTGATATAGAAGGCGGATGGTTAGGATATGATCCATCCAAAGTTATCTGCAGAATGTGCACTCTTCCTTTCTTGTCCCTAACGCACAGAAAAAGCTTGAGAGTTTATTTCCCGGCAATGTAAACTCCAGTCTTCCACTAGATGCAATTCAGAAGTTTACAGTCTTCCACTACAATCCCTCCTCTTATAATTCCTAACAAACGGGAAACAATCTATACCGTCTTCTTTCATTTAACGAACACCTAGCCTTCCTCATTTTAGCCCAATCATAGTGTTAAAGATAAACGAGGCCTTACTTGATGTGAAAGCTGAGAAGTCTCAGATCTTCCCCAAATCTAACAAGGTGCTCCCATCCTATCTCTTCTACCTGTAGATACAACATGATTTCAGAAGAAAATCCCAGTAAATATTTGCCTAAAGCATATTCACACGAAGAATACACCATTCAATCAATGTCTGGAATAGACAATGATGCAACTGGCATAGTAGTTCAGAAGTCACATTTAATATCTCTTATCTTGAAACTGAGGAATGTCAAGCATATTACATAAATTACAAAGAACTTTCATGAAAGGCAAGCATGTACAAAACTCATCTATACTGTTTCTGATCATTCTCATCAATGAAGTTCAAACCTTCACAAAGCCACCGGACAGGGCAAGGACATAATGGTTAAGATTTAACATCAATGTAACTATTGGCTGGCTAACTATCCTTTTGTTAATAAGATGAATTCATTAGCCAGGGGAGGAGCTAGAGTGTGGGATGCTAGTTTGGTCGAACCAAAGTAGCTTTGGTTGAAACCCCGTATGTGACTATGTCTTAAAATTCCACTAAATATGTACGGATTATTAATTCAGAACCCAATAACTTGAAAAGAATAGAATCCAGAATCTATGTTGCCCAAACTTTTCAAAAATATCAATGCTTGCATGTTTGATACTAATCCAACACGAGTGCGGTCGCATTTTTGGAGAGTCAGAGAAACATAGTCCACAACCCACCTTCAAATTCAGGTGCAGTAACTCCACTTCCCCACACCCCAAATAAGAAAAGCAAAACATGGGGTTTTTCTTTCCATTTTAAATTTTAAGAGCACACTCTAAAAAAACAAAAAGCAATAAAATACAGTATTGAATCTTAAAGATTGACTGATACTGATACAGCATACCTCTGAATATATCCTGCGGTAGAAAGATGATGATTTGGCCAGTTCTTGGCATCTTTTTTGGTCTGCACACTCCTAAATGTATAAGATTCAGATATACTTTGTATGCAAATCATTTAAATCAATTTTGGGGGAAAATAAAGTTGTTACTTACCATTATAATTATCTTCCACAAACCTAAATTGAATTTTCAATGTCAGATACCAACGCCACCAGCCTCAACAACTTCTACCCAATTCCCAAGAATCTTTTTTTTTTCAGCTTACACAATCAAGCATTCAGAAGCATTACTTCTTCGGTTTAAGCCCGAAAATTAATCAGCAAAACGAACAGTTCCTTTTTTCCGGTTTATACTTCCTTCAATCTACCATATTATTTTGGGATATCTAACAATATTTGTTCAGTTCATAAAATTACTAGATAATTTTATACTTACTTCCTAATTTATCCTTATCATTAATTATAGTCATTTCTTTATTTCACTAGGTAATTTACCGCGCGATTTCTAAGCTTTTGAACAATTTTTCCACTAATCGACGGTTATCAGGAAAAAAAAAAAAAGTAAAATTTTTAGTAGGTTTTTAGAACATTTCAAAAGAAATTAAATGATTTGACATTATCACATATTTCAAGAATTATAAATATATAATTAATGATTAAAAATATCTTGATATCTAATCATTTTTATCTTTTACATAATTTATCATAATATATGTTTGATGATATAATTGTCTTGTTAAAATTGAGTGATGTTTTTATGTAGTGATTAAACATCACTTTTTCTTTTTATTTTTACATGAAAAATATAGAATCTGATGATTTTATGGTTAGAATAACGTCTTGTGAAAAAAAAAATTATGTAAAAGTTTTCTATAATCAATATTAGTTATAAATAAGTTAAGATCATTAAAAAATATACACCACAATAACATAAATAAATTTTTGTAGATACAATCTACTTGTCTGAGGTCAAACGTTCACCACTTTTCGTTATTGTTACTTTGTTAGTCTAACAAAATTTATAGAAGGAGAAAAATAAATTTGAAACAACAGCAAAATAATATTGTTGACCCTTTTAGAAATTCGTTCTTCATTAAACTGCTACTCTGAAGGTCCTTCTAGATGTTTCATCAATGCAACTTTACGACTTTTTCAGAAACATGTATGTATAAGTGTTGCATTATGAAAGTACAAGTAGATCAAAATGTTGGATTCTAGACTCATGTTAAAGAAATATTCTCGAACATTAAAAAAATAAAAATGAGTCTAACCTAGATAACTCAAATGTTCAGCAATGACTTGGAACAGGAAGGACAAAGAATCTATGTTAATAGACATATCTTTTGTAGTTTAAGTTATTACTTTTATTTAGAGTAGGTTTTGTTTCATATTCTTCAAATTAAGCTTGCCGAAAATAGTCATAACTCACACCAAAAATATTTAGAAGAGCCGAATGAGAAGGAAGAAAAACATTAAAAGGACGAAGAGTTTTGTCCAAGTGAGATCATATACATACCAAACGAAAAATATTCAACATAATTTTAAGGAAACAACAAAACAACGAGAAAAAACATACATTAAAGAGAGTAAACTATGAGATATCCAATGATGATAACAAATCATTCTAACCAGAAAGATCCTATGTTTTGAAATAACATACCTCAAAAAATTGACTATCACTTCAATCAACTTTCAATCATTTAAGTACTAATAATATCCACGGATAAAATTTAGTAGTAATAGATAACAACATAAAAATCCAAAAATATGTGCATGCAAAGTTATTAACTCTCAGAGGATTTTCTAAAGAACACAAAATTGTGTCCTTGTATGTGAAGGAATGACGTTGTTGATGAAGAAATTAGAGATTTGTAAGGGCTTTTTTTATTGTACCTTCAACAATTTCAGTAGAGAAAACCTGTTTGAATACTCAATTAACGTTTGTTATTTAATATGTACTAACAAATTATAACAATAACTTTGCATAAACATAAACAACAAAATTTAAAGCATGTACTCAAAAACAACAATTAATATTATAAGCATAAATTAATAATCATAAAAAATATACTAGGATCTCCAAAAATAGAATGAAACAGAATGAAAAAAATCAAGCCCATTGAATGCACAGTGTCCCCTTAAGGAAATTATTCCCCTCTAGTGGGTAGATGTTTAAAGGAATATATCCTCTCAAGATCAAATGATTCTATTCACCAGTGTATTGATACAAAAACACTAGTGTTAATGAGTCATTCAACAGGAGCAAAGTACACAAATATTTAATTGTCCAGAAGAAGAAGAAGTTGAAAATTTTCGTTGTTTTAAAATGAGAGTAAAGTCCTCTATTTATAGACAACAAAGAGAAGTGTGAACAAATGATTATTGTGTCTTATCGGAAATGTTACAACTCTTTGAGAAAGTTACAACCCTTCGGAAAGGTCACAACCTTTCATAAAAGTCACAACTTTTCATTAAAGTGACAACTCTTCATAAAAGTCACAACTTTTCGGAAAGGTTACAACTCTTTGGAAAAGTTACAACCCTTCGGAAAGGTCACAACCTTTCATAAAAGTCACAACTTTTCATAAAAGTGGCAACTCTTCATAAAAGTCACAACTCTTCATAAAAGTCACAATTTTTCATAAAAATCACAACTTTTCGTGAAAGGGGAAGACTAGTTTTGAAAATAAAATAAATTAAAAGGAATCCTAATTTGTGGCGGTGCCACATAGGCGGGCCTAGGGTTCTCTTAATATATATATCCAGTTAAAAGACGATAAAACGATAAAGTTAGTAGAAACCTTAGAAAACCTACAACATAAACAGAACAAATCATTAGAAATAATAGAACGTAACTTTGATTTTCTAAAAACACAACAACTAGAAATAACTACAAAAATACAACTACTTTCAGCAAGAAATAATAGCGTAACTAACAATAATACAATAGTACAAATCAACACTGAAATTAAAGAAATTAAGAAAGAACTAACTAAACTAAAGGAATTGACTCTTTCATGAACGACCCCTTTTACCAGGAAGTTCTAAAGAGAGCAGCTCAATTTCAAGTCAACCCTGAAGGTTTATCTGAATATATCCCACTAGGAAAAACTGACCTAATAGGAGTAAAACAAAACAATTTAATAATCCTTGCGCTTTTAGAATTAAATAAGAAGCTAGAAGATAAAATCTCATAAATCAATAAAAAATTAGATAATTTATTAGAAATTAAAATCCCTAAAGAAAAAATAAAACAAGGCAACAATATACAAGCTCTAATTGAACAACTAAAAAAGACAGAAATAATCCCCCAAAAGGATAGACCAAAATTAACAAAAAAGGACAAAACATGGACATTTTTTCAAACAGGAATAGAAGTTCCCAAGAAAGACAAAGGGCTAGTTTCTCTCAAGATAGACTAGGAAACAATATGTTAGCACGAATAATGAATTCGTCTTAAACTATTTGTAGATAATGAAATAATTATTAGTAAGAAAGAGATGGAACTATGAAAAAGTCTTATAAAAATTTTAGGAGTAGAAATTGGAAACGGAAGAATAAAATTACAACCACACATAGCCAAAAAAGTTTTAGATATGCCAGATAAATTAGATAACACTAAAGAATTACAAAAAAAAATTGGAATATTAAATTATGCTAGGAATTTCATAAAAGACTTAGGAAAGGTGGCAGGACCACTATACTCAAAAACATGAACACATGGACAAAAGACTTTTAATACTGAAGATATAAAATTAGTTCAAAAGTTAAAACAAATGGTTAAAAATATACCAGACCTATCTCTCCCCCTAGAAACAAACTATCCAGTAGTAGAAACAGATGGAAGTTTAGAGGGATGGGAGCAGTATTAAAAATTAAGAAAAATAAATATGAAGAAAAGAAAGAAGAAAAAATCTGCGCTTATCAAATACTGTTTGTAAATGCCCTAAGTGTTCTCTAATAGTATGGCTAAATACTAAAATATCATCTACATATACTAATATAAAACTTTTATATTCCCTAAAAATATTATCCATTTTTCGCTGGAAAATTGGGGGGGGGGGGCTGTTTTTAATCCAAATGGCATTACTAACCATTCGAAGTTTCCTTCTGGACAGGTAAAAATAGTCTATTCTATGTTGTCTTCATGCATTTTCACTTGCCAATATCCAGATTTACAATCAAACTTGCTAAATATTTTTCTTCCTTGTATTCAATTTATTAATATTAATTCTAATTTGTCTGGTAGTTTATAGCCATCCATTCTGGTGTTATCATTAAGTCTCTTATTTATTACCATTCTTGCTTTTCCTCTTACTATCTCGCTATGGTTTCTTACCATAAATGCTGCTGACCTATGTCTTGAAGTTGATCTTCTTATTTTCAGACCCAGTAGAAGGCAGCAATTAGATGAAATAATAGACGTGGATAAAGATATAGAAATTTTTCAACAAAATAGATGAAGACTACTAAATCCACAAGTACTATATAATATAGAAATATTTTCTTCAACAACACACTTATACAGACATTATAGAGAAGAACATTTATGTGTATCAGAAAACGATAGTGAAAATATAAGTTTAATTAGTAAAGAATCTATGAAAGAAATACAAAAAAGACGAATGAATCTCATGCATATGGGATTGGTAGTAATTGGACTTAAAGGTTTAACTAGAAAAAACCTAGGCACTAAAGTACTAATTACATTATACGATGATAGATGGTCAGAATCAAAAAGATCCATAATAGGATTAACAGAAGTAGACATGATTAACAATGGAGGAATCTTTTACTGCAGCCCAGACTTCATGATAAATTCTAATGATTTTGGAAAATACATAAAAATAGGAATTCAGACTAAAGGTTACGAAGAAATGAACTGTGGAAATAATTTATTAATATGCGTCAGTTTCATAGGTAAATTAGCCTCTAACAGTAGTTCCAAGTTTAAAATTAAAATAGACGATGCAGTAGGATTAATGGGAAACAAAGGGATAAAATTAATGAAAACTTTAAAAATAGACTCAGAAGAATATGCAGGTAGAGAATGGAACTGAGAAAAATTCTGTAAAAACGAAGTTCTAAGACCAAATGAGCACCTTACATATTTCTATTATATAGAAACATGAAGTGGAGGACGACCAGGTTAGTTATGAAAATTAGACTACATTTAAGGGTAAAAGAGTAAATTGACTTATCAATGATTTAATGTTAAAAATGAAAATCTAGAAGCATCTGTTTCTTTTTTTTTTTTTCCTATTACATTCCGGATCTCCTTTATTATAAAGAATCTAGAAGCATCTCCTTCTTCTTTTTTCCGAAAATTTCTAGAGTATGATTGTGAGAAAAAAAACTGTCGAAGTATTCATTCAATTCTCTACAGAGTTTCAAGAACTTTCTTTAGAATTTAAGGTATGATTCTCTCTCAATCTTTGTGCAAATTGTCTTAACGTCAGATTGTTTCTCTACTCTACTTCTTACTGTCTTCTTTCTTCTCTATTGATCTTCATCTATTTAGTTATTTGAGTTTTATTTGTCATGAATGAACCCAAATTACTTGACCACTTCTACTTTTGCAGACTCAAATCAGCTGAAGTATTTAGTTATTTTTTATTATTGTTGTTGCATATCACCCACATCAATTCCAAATTGGTCTAAGACGCAAGCTTCAACAATGGTGGATTTCGAAGATATTATTATTTTTTGATTCGGTATGTAAATTTCAATTTCGACTTCATAAAATTATAGTTGATCAAATTTTCAGGTTCCAATTTCTTGTTATGTTCCAACATTAGAGTCTCAAATGCCTACCGGTAGACACAAAGCTTCTCTATTTAGTAGATGAATGAGGACAAGAAAATCTTAAAAGAGGTAAAGGAAAAGACCAATTTCATTTTATAGCTCTAGGATTTAACTTGATTCTACAAGTTTTATTGAAATTTCTATAAAAACAAACTCAGTTGTTTTGTTTATTAACTTAACACAATTTGAGAAGAAATTTTTTTTGAACGTATGGAAAATCGTCAATATCTCTGATGGTGCCTACTCCGCAAAAGCGCAAAGTTGAAGGGAGCTCGACGAGTTACTTTCTAAGCTACACTAATGTAACTAAGCATTAATTTGAGAGTGTTTAATATTAGATGAACTTAGAGGTCCTTTGGTATAAAGGTTAATATTTTGAGATGAAATGCAAGACCATTTTATTTTGCATATGATTAGGGGTATTAGTTAGTTATGGGATTATTTATCCCATTATTTGTACTAAAATGATGAAATAAGTTATCCCACAGGATAACTAATCCCATGAAACAACCCGTTAGTGTAGTAATTCAATGGAGGTGATTAAAGAATATTCAGGACAATTACTTGTTCTAACTCTCTTTTACTTCTTTTTTTATGGTTGTGTAGCAAAGCTGGATGATTTTTAGATCTTCAATCACATAGGTGTGTAAAGAGCCCACCATATGAAATTGATAGAAATTATGGGACAACATTTTGCATGCGGCATGATCTCAAACTACTTAATGGTGAGTCTTGATAGTATAGTATTTCAAAAAATTACAATTAGCTTATTAATTAGTACTACATATTATACACATCTAGGTTGTATAGGTGTGACAACAAATTGATATATTTTTAGGTAGATTAGGGATGGGAAGTATATGTACTTGAATAACTATAAGCGAACCCTTCTAGGTGTTTGTACAACCAATTATTATTTTATGTTTACTTCTATTTATTGTCATATTTTGGTATTTTTAAGATTGAATTTGAATCAGTGTGATCTAAATATTATTAGATGGGTCCAAGTTTGATTTCAATTTTACTAATTGCAGGCGATGGACTAAGAGTACCTAACTTTGTGAGTATAACTATCTCAAGATTTGATCCATTTTCCCCTTCAACCTGTGATTTTCATTTCTTCATCCTATATATGCTTTTGTGTTTGATGCATTCTTTGCCGGTATATTTTGCTGAGCCAACATGAAAGTTTACTCACATTGTCCTACATAATTTGGACTACCAATAATGGAATCTATGTATTATAATAATAACTAAATCATGAGTCAGAAAAATTCTCTTTCAATCTATTTCTATCTGTCACCGACTCGTGAGCTTCTCGATTATTCATTCTCTCTCTCTCTCTCGTGCTCATTTTTGCTCCTAACTTTTTCTCTCTGTAATCCTTTGTATATAAATGTTCCCTTACTCTCTGTTTCAGTAATCCACGCTATTAAAATTGGAATTTTGAACATTATAATCGATCTCTCAAAGAATATCTAATCAGATTGTTCCTAATTTCTCCATTCGAATTGTTCTTGAACAACCTCCTCTCTCTTAAAAATAAATAGGAGAATATGTAGAACCGTTTGAGTATTTACTTAGTGTTTTTTATTTGATGGAAAGATATGATGATTTATTATGAATAATATTAACTGGTTTAAGAAAGTAGAGAATACTGAGAAATCAGAAAGGTCGTCGTCATTAGGAGAGTACAAGCGAGCAATGTCATGGTCCAAGTTCATATTATCATCATAAAGGGGGAAAGGTAGGATTAATGGAGTCGATATGTCGCAACTTTATATAGGAAATAAGTTTGATTTGGGAAGACATAGTAGAACTTTCAAGCACATGGAATTGACTACTAAACTCATCACAGTAAGCATGATTCCCCATTTTCTTTTAAAAAAAATTGAAAATGATACTCTGAATTATAGAACTATAATGAAATTTACAATCAATCTTTATTTATCCAATTCAAAGATTGATGTTTGTTGTCCCAACCGTTCTTTTAGTCTCAATCCAACCATTTTTTTTAGTCCCAATCCCGCTAAGCAAAGGGCTGACATAGAACTAAGTTTCTGTGTTGTTGGTTCTCTCCAAAGTATTACATTTTTGTAGATAGACTTTGGTAAATGAAAAGAATTGTGTTATCATTCCTTATGAAGGGACTTTTTCTTGTCAAGTATTGTAAGTTCATAATCTGATTGTAACATGTGATTATTTACCTGCCTTAATTGATTAAACTGTAGTAATATTTTTGTGGAATCATTATAGGTTAAGATTAACTAACGACATCCTGAAGTGATTTATCACATTTTAGTTTGTTTGAAGTCAAAGAAGAAGAAAAAAAGGAACTCTAGAATGTGCTACGAACTGCAAATTTGTAATAACATGATGACACTAAGATTACTATCATTGAGTTGTGAAAATTATGATGTCTGGTCCAAAATTTAGGATTAGAAAAAGTAGTGTCTTTCATATATATTTATATTAACAACTCCATAATACTTAAATATCTAATATTATTATTATAGACTTCATTTGCTGCAGTTGCCACAAGTATACTAAAATTAATTAAAGTAACTTTTCCTTCTTTCTCTGGTGAGGTTGCATAGTCTGTTGATGCTATCATCCAAATGCATAATCTCCTGCAAACCTGAAAAAGTAATTTAGGAAGTCATCAGTGGGGAACATCCCATATTAGTCAATCCTATGCTTTAAAAGTTGATGAATAGTTCTGTAGGACTTGATGCATCTTTTTTATCTCCTAAAGTAATCAAGAAGGCCACACGTACTCTCTTTATTCGCAAAGTTAGGAGTGCAACTACCTTTAGGGGATTATTGCTATATTAGCCCCCCCTCTCTCTGATTCTGCCTACCTTTACAGGGATTGCAAGTTTGCAACAAGTTGCAACTATATACGTATTGGCTTTGATGAATTTACATATCCTTTTTCGTTTTCTAATGGCCACCTATCCCAGACCATACCATGTTTGAACATTAGCTATTCATTTAGAACGAATGATTAGTTATGCATTTGTGAAACCTGGTCTTGCATCTCATCTTTCTTGTTCCCGAAGTCATTACAAGCCTAACTTCATCGTTTGAACTGTGAAAGGGGTTATTTTCATGATCTTGACAAGCTAAGATATTGAATCTACATGAATAGGATAAGGTGGTGTGGTATTCTCCAGGTAACAGTCTGATCCCACCCCTTCCTGTCTCTCTTCTGAATGCTGATATCTTGTATTGGTGATCATTCTGCTTCTTATCTTTGTAGAGAATTGCTCCCGCTTACTTGGTAGTGGCCAAAATAGAAATTTCTACTATATAGAAGAGGGAAGCAAGGGACGACCAAGGCCAAAATGGTAATTTTACACGAACAAAGGCAATAATCTCCACAACTCTAGAGCACATGAGCTCTAGAATCATCCGATGCTAGATATATAACCCACACCGCTCTAGAATCATTTGATGCAAGAAATTAACCCACGGTAAGTTCTTCCATCTCTCTTGTTGTTCCAACAACAATGAAACATATGGATTTCAAGTTTGCACAGTTATTGAGATGCTTTATTTGCTAGAGTTGCATTTGCTTCAAAAACTTATCTGGAATGCTTCAAATGTTCTAAATTTAAAGATGAGCAAGTGCTCTAGGAACAACTTAAGAGAGCATGATTGGCACCCAGTTGGATCAAGCGACTTTGGATAACCTTCTCCTCCCGTCACCGGTTGGATCAAGTTATTTATATGATGTGACTTTAGTTCTTAGGTTATTGAAATCATTCATCAGCAAAGAGGTGTGTTTTGTTCCCTTAACTCGAATAAGGAAAATACAAGCTTAATAGATTTGAGGCATGTTGTGTTCAGTTAACTCGAATGAGGAAAATTACAAGCTTGAAAGATTTGAACATAACCGAAGTAGCTCCTCATTCATGTCTAAAACCTTCCAAGTGCCTTGCCCTGGTCAGATCGCTCCCGAGTCTGCTAGGGACTCGTATGATGCAATATACTATGCCAAGGTTATGTATCTTGAGGTATGCCTTTTCGATTCTCCCTAAGAGGCCTTTAATTTATTACTTGTTTCTTTGCATTTTGATGCTTAATACATACACAGAAGTTCACTACAAGTTCATGTTCAAGAATATGGTAAAATATTTAGGCATTGTTCCAAAATTTAGCTGATTGGTTAAACATTGATCATTGATGACATATTGCAGGTCGGTCGAAGGTTATCTGAAGTCAAAAAGATGAAAGTATGTAGTGGGCTGAGCTACGAGAAGCTGTCATTTGAGGGTTGTAGCCACCTTGCTCGTAATAAAAATTTCCCTTCAAAATCTCCTGGACAAGCTCTCATCACTTAGCAAGTGAAGCTCTAAAGCTTGCTTCAAGAAACCAATCAAGTCAGCTCGATTCTCCCTTTAGTTTTGTGGAAACAGAAAATTCAGGAAACAAAGATCAGCAGATCGTGTTATACGCAGGAAAGCTGGATCTTTCAATTGAGAATGAGAAGCTCAAAGAACATTTACAAGGTATGCAATGGAGAGTGCTAGAATTGGAAAAAGTTTGTAGGAAAATACAAAATCAAATGGCAAAGATCTTGAAATCAAGAGTATCAAGCCATAACTATGCCAGATCATTACCTCGACTATGTTCTTGAATGATATTATGAAATCCAATCATTTTAACTTACTTTATTAAAATTATTTTTTGAATTTTTGTCTCAATGTAAAAAAAATTAGTGCTTTGTTTAAATATCATAAAGTACTACTACTACTACTACTTCTACCCCAGCACTTTACTTTTTTGAGGTGCTAATAGAAGAATGATTGGAGGTAATCAGTTGTGTTTTGCAGAATATAAAGTTTTGGTTGTATATAACAAGAAAGGAACAGTTATAGGTTTGGAAAAGGAATTAAGTACAATTGAAAAGCTAAATTATTATTTGTGGGAAAAAAAGTCTGATTATTCCATGAGATTGTCCAAAGAAAAATGACAAGGTAAATCACTTTTCATTTCATTCCCATATTGAAAGTTGCTATAGAGGATTTTTTTTTACCTTATTGAAAATCTATTTCTCTAAGATAAATATGTCTCTTTAGTGTTGGCTTTCATTCATTAACATAAAAGTAACAAGATTACGGACCAAAATTTTCATTTTTGTATCATTTGACATTGACAAATGGTGTTGAATCACGGCAATAGTGTAACATTTTTAGTCACATTTTGTTAGATCTTTCATTGTAAGAATAGTGTTATCGAGCATATTGCATTTTTCCTCGGTCCAATAACTCCAATTCTTAATTACTCGGGAGTTTGATGGTGCGGGAATTGATATACTTTGCTAATAAATTAAGTGGATTTAATTATTTGTAATTTCAGAGCATAAAATTCAAAATTCAGTCTCTACATTCAGTAGTATTTTCTACAAATATAGTATTGACCTGCTTTATATTAGAGTGACTTTTCATAGCATAAAAATATAATCACTTCAAAGTTAAATGTTGGGCCCGTGATATCACGGGCCATACTCATCTAGTACCAATAATAAAGGACAAACCTCAATTAGATTTACAGACTATAAATATACCGACCAAAAAGAAATAGATGAAGATTTGGATGATAATGAGACAACCATCAATATGGAAGGAATTAATCCCTCAAACGATTTATAGTCTTCCTTTTCATTTAAGAGTTCGATTTCTTCTTCTGGCGTTGTATTTTGGTTGGTTCCCTCTTCTACTTTTTCTTTTCCCTTTTCTAATTTACTTATTCTGTCTTCTAAACTATCAATCTTTTTTTCTAAAGATATTAATGTTTTTTCTTTTGTACTTATTGTTTGATCTATAATTTTGATGTTAAATATCTTGTCAATGCACATAAGGCATCCTTCTATATAGCAATTCATACATTTAGCTCTTCTGTCTTTACTGGGGTATCTTGTGCAATTAAAACATTTTTGACTATCTAACCCTTTTCCTTTGGAAAATTGGTGATCGCATTATATATTAACAAAAGTAAAATCTTTGATGTTTAAGTCTAATTTTTCCAATCCTATTTCGTTTATTAGAGTTTCTTCTTCTGAATCAAATGAATCTTGTTGTCTTCCTTCTATGGCATCTATGCTTATTACCGAATATATGCTTTCATTATCTGACATGTATTCATCTACATTTATCAGGGTTTCTTGGAAGTCTTCTATAAGTTGGGCATTTCTCGTTCTACTGTTATTCTACCTGGACAAGTATTAGCTAGATGTTCTTCACTTTCGCATGTAAAACAAGATAGTCTATTTTTTGTAAATTCTGTTATTATTATGTTTTCTTACGTGTCTATCTTTATTTAGGTAAGGCTTTCTTGCCGTAGATCTTTTTAGATAATACTTTTTCCTAGGTTTGTACTCTTGGTTATTTTGATATGTTCTTTTGTAAAAAAAATTTGGTGTACTTTGATCATAGCTTTGTGTTGTATATATATTTTTACAAAAATCTGTCTCATTTTGTTTTAATTATTTTTGTATTTGTATATTTGTACATTTTTCTTGTAATATTTTCATGACATGTTGTATTTTATGTCCTATAGACCAGTTAGCGTTTGGATTTTGCATTAATCCCTCTCTTTTATTCCATCTTTCTTCTATTTCTCTTCCTAAGGCTCCAGGGAGTTTGTTAAAAAGCTTTTTTCCTAAGCTTTGGTCAAACGCATTACTGCTTATAGCGCAATAGTAAAAATTATCTTTTAAAAAGTTCTTTATAGGCTCCAATTTGTTATACTAAGTTGTTCTAATTTTATTAGTGCATTCTTTTGTAACACTACTAATCCGCTATTTGGGTCTTCTCCTGTTATTAGGCTGTGTATTTTATTAGTAAAATTATACGAGTTTGGTCCCATATTTACTAGTTCTTGGAATTCTTGAGGATAAGCTACTTAATATGCTTCCCATACTCCTTTGATTGATTCTCCTAGAAAAGTCTCCATGTATCTATACATAGTTTCTGCATCTGTTTCACTTTAATGGTGTATATAGTTTGCTACTACTATTCCTTTCCATACATCTATTATTGAGTTACATATTAAGGGTCATGAGCTGCTATATTTAGTATTTTTCCTCTATCTCCTCCGTCTTGGAGCTTGATAGGGGCTTCTATTGGCATTCTTATTCCTATAGGTTTAACCATTTCTGGTTCTGTGGCCGGGTCTTGTCTAAATACATGGTGTCGTAGTAAGTTACCTATAGTATATTCTACTGGTGGTATTGGGGTTGTCTTTTGGAAGGGACTTGAACTTGAAGAAGTTGTTTCCATAAATTCTTTTAAATTCCGTGTTGTCTCGTCATCGCGTTCTTCTTGGGTATATTCTGCCTGTCTATACCCATAATTATCTGTTCTAAATTTGCATTCTTTAAAGTATTGTTCTACTATAGAGAATTCGATTCCTCCTAGTTTACACCCTTTACATTTAAAGAATGTTATTTTATTTAATTGGTGTAATTCTTTTGCCCTTGCTATTGCTATTTCTACTTCATAGTCATATTCTTTTATGATTTGAATATTCATTCCTTCCATATTTATGGTTGTCTCATTATCATCCAAATCTTCATCTATTTCTTTTTGGTCGGTATATTTATAGTCTGTAAATCTAATTGAGGTTTGTCCTTTATTATTGGTATATGTAAGGTGGTCATTTGGTCTTAGAACTTCTTTTTTACAGAATTTTTCTAAGTTCCATTCTCTACCTGCATATTCTTCTGAGTCTATTTTTAAAGGTTTCATTAATTTTATCCCTTTGTTTCCCATTAATCCTACTGCATCGTCTATTTTAATTTTAAACTTGGAACTACTGTTAGAGGCTAATTTACCTATGAAACCGACGCATATTAATAAATTATTTTCACAGTTCATTTCTTCGTAACCTTTAGTCTGAATTTCTATTTTTATGTATTTTCCAAATTCATTTGAATTTATCATGAAGTCTGGGTTGCAGTAAAAGATTCTTCCATTGTTAGTCATGTCTACTTCTGTTAATCCTATTATGGAATTTTTTTATTCTGACCATCTATCATCGTATTTTTTTAGAAAATATGTAAAACTTAAGACTTTAAGAACTCTCAAACTAATCTCTCTAATATGCTCTGCTTGCTCTGTTCTTCGCTCTATCTTCTCTTCTTGCAAATGGTCTCTATTTATAGGAGGAGATCTGGATTTGAAGTTCGAATTTCAAATGTTGAAAATAATCTTTCTTTTCCTGCCGGGTGCTCTTAATACTCACACTCTTTGTACAGAAACACTCACTTTTTTTTTTTTTATAGAAAATATGTGGCAAGTGAAAATGCATGAAGACATCATAGAATTGACTGCTTTTACGTGTTCAGAAGGACACTTCAAATGGTTAGTGATGCCATTTGGATTAAAAACACCCCCCCCCCCTCAAATTTTCCAGCGAAAAATGGATAATATTTTTAGAGAATATAAAAGTTTTATATTAGTATATGTAGATGATATTTTAGTATTCAGCCATACTATTAGAGAACACTTAGGGCATTTACAAATAGTATTTAAACTATTTGTAGATAATGGAATAATTATTAGTAAGAAAAAGAAGGAAGTATGAAAAAGTCTTACAAAATTCTTAGGAGTAGAAATTGAAAACGGAAGAATAAAATTACAACCACACATAGCCAAAAAAGTTTTAGCTATGCCAGATAAATTAGACAACACTAAAGAATTACAAAAAAACATTGGAATATTAAATTATGCTAGGAATTTCATAAAAGACTTAGGAAAGGTGGCAGGACCACTATACTCAAAAATAGGAACGCATGGACAAAAGACTTTTAATACTGAAGATATAAAATCAGTTCAAAAGTTAAAAAAATGGTTAAAAATATACCAGACCTATCTCTCCCCCTAGAAACAGACAATCCAATAGTAGAAACAGATGGAAGTTTAGAGGGATGGGGAGCAGTATTAAAAACTAAGAAAAATAAATACGAAGAAAAGAAAGAAGAAAAAATCTACGCTTATCAAAGCGGAAAGTACAAAGAAAAAGGAAACATGAGTAGTATAGACGCAGAAATACTAGCAGTCATATATGGCTTAAACAGTTTAAAATTATACATTATGAACAAACAAGAAATTTTAGTAAGAACTGACTGCGAAGCCATTGTAAAATTTCATCAGAAAACAGAAGGAAAAAGTAGTAGTAAAAGAAGATGGTTAAATTTCTTAGACGCTACATCTATATACAACATATCCTTAGAACACATAAAAGGAAAAGATAACTCTTTAGCAGATCAACTCAGCAGACTTATGAAAACTATTTATATATTTTCAGAATGAATACAGGAAAAGATGAGGCCAGGGCCTCCAGTTCAAGGAACACTACAGGTCAGAAAGACAAAGACTTATATTTGCAGACTTTATTGAGAAACACCTTATTTCAACCACAGACAAGATTAGAAGAAGTAAGATTGAATACTCCGAGCATGGAAAGACTACACTTTGGAAAACAGAATCTAATTTTCTACCCCTCATCTAATCTAAGTTTCAGGGTAAAACCAGAAACAAAGATAGATAAACCTTAAAGATGCCTGATAGACAACATATGGATAGCATACAACAAAATTCCAAGAGACAATAGTTATTTCATTTCAATGTTAAATTCATTGAGCCATTACTATACAGACAAAAATGAAGATAAAAAATTTAGATTCTACGTAGTAGTTCAAAGAAGATTGGCAGGCATTTTCCAGACATGGATCGAGGTAATAGACTCAATCAAAGACTTTCCAACCCCTCTCTTCAAAGGATTTAATGATTTAAACGAGGCATTAGACTATGCAAGAGGGACTCTGGGGCCAAACTATTTCATAAGCCCAGCCTTAAGACAAACTACAACCCCTTTCTTACAATACAACATCCGAAAAGATACAGACAAAATAATTTTCTGCGACCACTGCTCTTCAATGACCGAAGGATTCAAAAGACTAAACCAAACCATTGAGAAACTAGAGAAAGAAAAAGAAAAATGACCCAACATACTCATTTCTTACAAGAAAAAATAAAAACGTTACATTTTAGTACCAACCAAATTATGCCATTACAAATAAAAGACCATCCAGAAGGATCAAATAGTTCTCCATCTCATTTTAAAATGGATAAGACGGGTGTACATTCCCCAAAGAATGTAGAAAAAGCTACTGTATCAGCTAAAGGTACAGCTAGTCCCGTTCAAACGGTAGCGGGTAAAGACTCATCAAATCCGTTGATGGCTGACACTTTGCCAAAAAGTGTAAGAATTCTACCAGCTAGTTTCAATACCCCAGGAACCTCAAAACAAAGAAAAAAGAACAAAGGTTTCCTACTAAAGAGAAAAAAAAGACAAAAAGATTGAAAAGATAATACAAGATTCTCTCCACAAATTTCTCAGCGAGAAAACTAAAGAAGTGGTATGTGAATATCCAAATCCAGAACCAGAGACTGCAGACACTGAAGAATCAGGAAGTAACGAATACAATCCCTCGTTAGAACAATTCGCCCAAGACCCAAACGAAGATGACGACTCTGGAATGAGTTTTGATTCCGTGGCACTACACAACCTAGACACATAGAGGATACGCAAGCAATGAAGATCACAAGAATAAGACAAAAAAGCATAGGTAAGCACTGATGTCATAAGCCACTACTTTAACTACAAAATAAAGAAGACACCACTCCTCAGAAACGGACAAGAAAAAGGACAATTATTTTGAAAAAGTCTTTCAAGACCATGTGACGATGGGGCCCAAAGAGCACCCGACAGAAAAAGAAAGATTATTTTCAACATTTGAAATCCGAATCTCCTCCTATAAACAGAGACCATTTGCAAGAAGAGAAGATAGAGCGAAGAACAGAGCAAGCAGAGCATATTAGAGAGATTAGTTTGAGAGTTCTTAAAGTCTTAAGTTTTACATATTTTCTAAACAAAAAAAAAAGAAAAAGAGTGAGTGTTTCTGTACAAAGAGTGTGAGTATTTATTTTCAAGTAGTTGCAAGGTTCACCCGGGGACTCCCGAAAGGGAAACCTCATTACGCCCATTATCATGTAAGTAGTTATCAGTTTTCTATATCTTAGTAAGTTTCTCCCTATAGTATGTATTATATACTGTTATTATGACTGTATAATATGATGTTTATTACTATGTTGTTCATATACTGTTTAAATTAATCTTAGTAAATGGTTAGTTCCTTACCTTCTTAGTAACCCCGATGGATTAACCTGTAAAGTCCTAGGGAAGTTGAATGTCCGCCATGGTCAGAGAGCCGAGAGGACTGTGTATCCCAGGATGTGGTTAAAGAAGCAGGTGCTAAGAACGTGGGTTAAGGAAAAGAGATGAACAGAGTAAAATAAAGAGAAATGAACAACATTAAAAAAAAAAAACTAATTTTGGGAGAAATTACATAGATTTAGTAACAAAAAACTACTAAACTAGATAACGGAGCAGGAAGAGGGAGTACTGAGTAGGATTTTACAGCATAATTTACAAACGCAGTCTATCCCAGCATCACAACCTAGTTTTATTTAAGAATCTTATCAATTTTATTTAAACGCTTTTATTTTATTTAAGAATCTTATCAATGATATAGTAAAATGAGTCTTCTATTTATAGTTTGTTAAGAAGTGTACAAAGTCAATAGTGGACAAGTATTGTTGAACACAATGAGTATCTTTTAGTTACTCTTATTTGTCCAATTTTGACTTTTTACTTGTCAGTTTTTTATTTGTCATTTTTGACTAATCAAGAAAAAACAATATGTGTTACCTATTATAACCTCAATTTATTTACAGAGTCAATGTTTTTGAAAAATGTAGAATCTCATAAATTGATTTTGAAAGTCTATCAATTAATAGGGGTAAAATAGTTAACACACTATGTCAATTATTATTTTCTTAATAGGTGTGTCAAGTAAAAAATGAACAAGTAAATAGGGACACAAGGGGAGTTCGGTTGGTTCGGTTCGGTTCTTTCGATTTTTGGTTTGGTGAAAATGTAATCCAAACCAATTTGAAATAAATTCGATTCGGTTTGGTTTTCACAATTTCGATTCAATTTATTTCAGTTTGATTTATCGGTTTGTGAAATAATAGTGGGTATGTTGTCGTCGTTGAACAAATTCACCTCTTCATATGAAATTTCAAATAAAGTTGTCAACTTCTTGTCATTTCCCAAAATATACCTCCAGTGAATATTTTCACTACTACTAGTAACACATTTTCAAATTTCAATCACAACGAATAAAAATTAGGATAAATTAAAACAAGGCCAACCTTAAGCTTTCAGGGGCAAGGACATTAATAGACAACAAACATTAAAGAAGCTTCCATGTTCTAGGGACCAATGAGATCATAATTCATGGCTATTTGCTAAAAGTATCAGGAGTCCACGCACTAGGCGTCCACTCCAGCTTTCAGCCTCAAGGCATTAACACTTAACAAACAACATATAAAAAGATTTTAACAATTAAAAAGCAAGCAACAACTGTCAACTGAGTGAGTTTCAGTCACTGTGATTGTGCGTGACGAGTATCTAGAGCAGAGCACGGACGGAGGCGATGGATGATCAGACGAGTTTTGTGAGACGAGTTGATGTGAGTCAACGTCATCTTGTCGAGACATGAGTCGTGAGAGTTTCAATTTAGGGATTCACTGATTTAAGAATTGGGTAAGTGCAGTGTAATCAGTAGTGTGCAGTATTAAAATTCGGTTTTTTCGGTTAACCGAATTTATTTTGTTAAAATCGAAAACCGAACCGAAAAACTGAAATTTTAAATTTTAAAACCTAAACCGACTGATTTAACCGAAAAAACTGAAACCAAAATTAAAAAAATTCAGTTCGATCGATTTTTTCGATTTCAACCGGAATATGCCCCGCCCTAGAGACATGGAGTATTTTAAGTTGTTACTATAGTTATTTATAATATTATTTTTAAATATATTAATTTACATATTTTTAAATATATAATTTTTTTAATCTTTTAAGTCCAAATTCAATATTAAAATTTAGAAGTTCAAATCTTGAAATTTAAAGTGTCATGATATAGCATACTTGGTATAGCACAAAAAGAGTATGAAAGAAGTGAGATAGTTCCTAAATGTTGTAGCCTCCCAATTATAGATGTGGCGCGCTTCGCACCGATAACTATGACTCTACAGAAACGGCTTCATAGACACTCTAGGACTCTTGAAATATGTGCTCTGATACCAAGTTTGTCACGCTCCGAGCCTACACCATGGGAGTGATCGGGAACTTGAGAATCATTTCTGGCTCCAAGCGAACCCTTGGCCTGGCTCAACTCTTAGCGGAAGACGTTACTCAATAATAAGAGAACTTTAAAAATAAACTTTACTCAACTGTCTCAAAAGATAAACTAAGACTGTTTTAGAAATAAACATTCAACTAGCCAAAGTGACAACTCAAATCTCAACATAAACAACTGAAAATGAAAAGACTCATGAACTATGTCTATCTATCTATGAAGCCTCTGCTAACTGAGATGGACGTCGGGACAAGATCCACGACATCCTACTAACAAAATGAAATGGCTAAAAGTAAACAAGGGATCCTCCGGAAGCAAGGAGACTCATCAACAACTCTGAACCTCAATTGGATCAACGAAGCGCTGGATGTTGATCCTGGTTACCTGTATATGCATCATAAAAGATGCAGGACAAATGACATCAGTACATGCAATGTACGAGCATGTGAGGGGAAACCTAAACAAGACATAAGCTTGAACTGGAACTGAAGAAACATTTACCTCTTCTCAACTCAACTCAACCTCATTTCAATATAAAGCAATAGAAATAATGCAGTATAAAGAAAAACTTTAAAACATTAGATAACAACTCAATGTATTAGAAAATACAATATAAACTCTGTTTGTATGCAAAAATACAAAGTAAACTCTGTTGGGAGATTCTCTAACTATTAACTATGAGCTATGTGATGATACAACGTCTAGCCCACGCTGCCAAAACTCTCCTATACTTTGTGGGGGTATAGAATCCCTTAACTAATTAGATCAACTAGTCTATGCTAAAAAGCAACAAAGGAATCATCTAAATAGTATGAACTTTTTCTACCCACGTTGGTTACATGGTTTATGGGGGCTGTGAGTTGTTAGAACTCTTCCCCATATCGATGCTCAATACTACTCCCAAAATATAACTTAGATCATTATGTTTTAAAGAAAACATTTCTTATTCCTCAACTCTGAGATTATTACTCAAAAGGTTTCTCTAAAAAGAGATAATACTGAAAAACTATTCATGAACTCTTTGGAAATCGATGTTTCCTCTCATCTTAAATGTGAAAACATTTGCTCTTGGGAATACTTAATCCCCATATATAATTGTAAAGAAAATGAATTCAGCTCTACTCCTCCTTAACTCTGTGGTGAAGTCATTTAAATCAAGTTTTAAAACAATTTGTAAAAGACTTCTTAGAATGACTCGAAAAACTCTCAAGACTTGACTCTTGGCTCTACCTTGAATTTGAATTATGAATTCAATGTTATGATTCATGTTATGAATGATTTCTAGATGTTTAGAAGTAGTTTAGAGTAGTTAGAATCAATAGGGAGCGAAGAAACCCTTTTAAAGAACTCAGACAGCTTAAACATCGGAGAACGGGTGGGGGCAGGTGACCCTGGCGCACTGATATACCGTGAGTTTACGGTATTTCTAATACATTTCACTTACAAGTTGTGTGTGTCTAGGGCCCTTTTATATTGGTTTTTATGTGTTTTTATCATGTTTTGCAGGAAAGGTGTTCAGGCGCGGAAGTTTAGAGACAGCTGAAGGAATTGCAGAAAAAGGGCATCCACGGAGGTGATCTACGGACCGTAGATCCATTCA
>NW_006239630.1:18870-65976 GCF_000226075.1 Solanum tuberosum | reverse complement strand
AGGCGCGGAAGTGTAGAGACAGCTAAAAGAAATGCAGAAGAAAGGCAAACATCGATTATGATGTCTAATATGAGGTAAAGGTAAGGGTTAGTAAATTATACACACGTAGCCGGATCAAGGTGCGGGGTGAAATTCTCTAGATGCCGGACCAAGGATTTAGAGATACCTAACTTATCACTTTGCATGTAAGACACTAGAAAAGGATTGTTGTTACTAGGATTGCTGCGTTATGAGATTGTGGGGAACACGTATACCCTGGTTATTTCTCTTATCTTGATAACAACCAAAGTTGAGTTTGATTTTTGATTACTTAGTAAGATTTTACTATTTGTTTTACATAAGCACAATCCCCCCCCTTTAATTACCTGTTTCTGGAAATAATTTGGCTAATTGAATATAATTGTTGGTTAAAGTAAAGTCTAAACCATTTTCCTCGTGGGATCGACCCCAACCTACAAGTTAGGTTCTTTACTTGATAACGATCGCTTATACTTCTTTAGGGAGGTGTAATTTGAGCGTATCACGCACTGAGTGGCGCAGGGTGCCAGCCCTTGAACTACAGGACAGTAGTTGGGGCGCACTGGATGGCGCAGGGAGCCAGGCCCCAAACTACAGAGCATTTATGATGGTGCATTGGTGGGGCGGCCGCTATCCCTTTCCCAAAAAACCCCGACGAATTTTCTTACTCGTTTTCTAACCCCAATTCACCTAGAATCGAATGGTTTCTTCCCCAATTACTTAGATTCGAATACCCAATAAAAGTACACAAGAATCTACTCAAAAATAACTCTTAATCTCCATATGATTATCTCAAAAAATCATTAAACCCATCTTAATTCAAGAACGAAAACAATACTTCAAGAAACTAATCAAGAACTCAAACTCTTCAACTTCAAGAACAAAATTGCGCTGAAAATAACATGATTGGCATGTAGGTGAATGAACCCAAGACTATGAGAACTCACATACCTTTAGGGATCAAACCCTTGGTGAAACAAGAATCGCAAGAAAACTCGATGAACGCCTTGAATCCTTTCCTCTTTTCTCATTTTTTTCTCCTCTTTTCTCTTCTTGAACTTTCTTCTAAAACCCTAAGCGTATTTTGATTTGTGAAAACTGAACCAAATCAGTTTAGACCCCTGAATATTACCAAAATTTATTTTAATCTGATTGGGTAAGGAAAAGACTAAAATACCCCTCATATTTTTGGGTAACTTTCCTTAACTATACCGTCCAACTTCAAATGGGCATATCTCCCTCATACAAGCTCTAAAATTAGCAAACTCGGTGGCATTGAAAAGAGGATTCCAAGACCTTTCATTTGATATCTTATGGTCCACCAAACTCATCTTGTACGGAAAGTTATGGTCGTTTAAAGTTGATCCAAAACTCATAACTTATGCCTAACTTTAAAAATTACAGATTTTTGCTATTTCCAAATCAGGTATTTCTATTTTTAGCTCTTTCAAATACCGAGGTGTTATACCTCATAGTCCCAGAACTACGTGCCCGAGTAGGATTATAAGTCCCCTCTGTTAGGCATCAGTATTAGTGATCACGCCACAGTTATGACTTTATACCCCTGTCAAAGTATATTGGGTCCTCTCGATGGGGCGTATACATCGGACTCCACATTTAGCTCATGTGGTTTATGTCGGTTAATAGTAGCTCCCACAGTCAGGCTCTCCTTGCATTGATCAGGTTTTCAACACTTATATCAGTATACAGTTCAGCGTGTTATCTTCATGATTAGTACTTGGTCATTGCATTTAGTTTAGTTTTTCAGTTATATTTTAGTATATATATCTCTGCTCAAATTATGTCATTTCTCAGTTATGCTTTGTTCAACTCATATATATTTGTTCAACTTAGTATATGTATATCTACATGTTCAGTACATTCCAAGTACTGATGTATATTCTGCGCTACATCCTTTCATGATGTAGGTTCAGGCACTCAGCATCCAGATCACGCTTAGATCGATTCTCAGTTCGACTTCAGCAACTTCAGTGGTGAGTCTTCATACTTCGAGGACAATAGACATGCTTTCCATTGCAGTCTTTGATTTCAGTTTTCAGTTTTGTTAGAGTTAGCTAGGGGCATGTCCCAGCAACTCAACTCAGTTAGAGGCGTAGATTCAGCTTGAGTTGCTAAGTGGTTGTTTCAGTCTTCACTAAACTCCTATTATTTTATATATAATCAAGCTGGTTGGTTTTTCCCCGTTTTCCTATATCTACTATTTTCATTTCCGCATAGTATATGTTTTACTCAATAACTTTTATAGTATGCTTAATATATGCCAAACTATTCTTAATATATGCCAGACTTAGGGTTAGCTTGGGGTCACTTGTGATCCTAGGTCCCGTGTTACGTCTAGGGGGTAGCCTCGGGGCATGACATGGAGGGAGATATTTCTTATTATTTGAATCTTTTAATTCTTAGAAGCTCTTGCACCTGCTTAGGCTAGTTCCTTGGATGGTTCAATGTATTTCTTGACAAAAGTACAATATTTTTACTAAGTTTGAGTATTTATGTATTTACAACAGGGTGTTAGCTTATAATTTGTTCACTTTCACACTTCATGTTCTAGTTTGGGAGTAAGGGTTCTCCTACCAAGGTGTTAGAGTAGGTGCCCGCATGGTCCGGTGAATTGAATTGTGACATTTTCGCATTTCATGTTTCAGTTTGGGGGGAAAGGTTCTCCTATCTAATGTTAGAGTAGATGTCCATTGGATTGTAACAATATGTTTGGATAGATTATAATTTTTTTAATTGTTATGTAATGTCACATATCAGTAATTTGAAAGATAAATGTAGAAGCATTACAAAAATTAGATAAAAAGTAAAATAAGATTATAATAGTTCTTTGTTCTGTCCTTTTAGTTACAACATGATGGGAAGTTGGTCAACAATAAAATAATTGATGTTCTTACTTTGCCTACACTTGTCTAAATATAAACAAAATGATCCGAAGGTTGATATGAAGGGTTCATCCAGTATAAAGGGTATTTTTACCATTTTGAATATAATTAAAGCAGAGGACCCTAGTGATGGTAACGCAAAGGTCATCTAATGTCCAAATGAAAACATGTTGTCTTCATACATGTTGCACGAGATTAATTTATTTATTAGTATCCGTAATTTTAACCTGAGATGTTTTTATAAAAATAATTAGAATTTACATAAGTATCTAATTGAGAATTTTGAAATATAATTAAAGTAGTGTAATTATGAATTTCTAATATTTATAATTTACTATATAAAAACAATTCAAATTAAAATTTTGAATTATTTTCATAATAGAAAGTTTCAATAATTAATTTAAGAGAGAAGTATTGTAAACACTTTTGAACTTGGCGTAAAATATTAGTTTCGTTCCCGAACTATTGACAACCTTAAAAACACCCCTCAACTTGACTAACTAAATTCAGGGGCGGAGCTACAGCCATCCAAGGATGATCGGCTGAACTCCCTTAGCACGAAAAATCACCGTGTATATAGATCAAATACTGAGTTCAAATGATATATATTTAATGTTGAACAGTCTTGACATAAGTTCTTCCTCTGGTGCAATGGTTAAGGGTTCACTTCAACCTAACAGTTTTGGTTTGAACCGTGCTGGCTGCACTGCATTTTTTGTTTTATTTTGAGAGCAGTCCCACTTACATTTGTACACACCATTATTCTTACATAAATTTACCTGAAATTTTTAAATGTTTCTCAAATTTCTTAATTCTTACTATTATAATTTTAATAATATAGAGTAACATATATAAATAAATTATTTTAATTTTGAAATTTGTTATTATACAAATATTATGTATTTCTAATTTTATCTAACATATAATGCACTTGTAAAGGGTGAAAAAAACAAAATGCCCAACATTTTACACAAAAAATTGTGCTTATATATATTTATAACTTTGAACTCAAAGCTAAAATCGATACATGCGATTTATCTTTTTTTTTAATAGAAAAAATATTCTTTGAGGGTGTGATTTATGTTTCGTATAAAGCTAGATGCATTTGTTTAATTAGTATTTCACTTTATACACAATAATTCATATATTCTTTATTATATAAAATCAATGCATCCGGGAAAAAAACTCGATTGTTTGTATTTGATCGATAGTAACAAATGTTGGGATTGTTCATGGTACAATCGCTAGGTTAAACAAATAACATTCAACTCGTTTATAAAAAAATAAAATATTCTTGAACACCCTTGATAAAATTTCTGGCTCCACCACTAACTAAATTTAGATACACCTCCGATCTCCCACATGGCATAGCAAGTTTAAACTTGACGATAATTCAAGATGGTATTTCACTAATGTTGCAAGATCGGAGTGTATTTAAGTTCAATTAGTCAAGTAAAAGAGTGTTTTTAAAGATTGTCAATAGTTCGAAGATAAAATTAATAATTCGTACCGAATTTAAGAGAACTAATAATTCGTACCGAATTTAAGAGTACTTTCAATACTTCTCTCTTAATTTATGATCCCTACTTGCCCATGTTTAATTAGAACTCAAAATCTTATTTCTAGGCGAAAAGAAAGAAAATAGGCGAGTGTTTCTTGTTCCAAAATACAAGCCTGCGTTTTTGTTCTCTTTTTGGAACGGGATAAAGTCCTAAAAGTAGGAGTCATTTAACCTAAAAAAAAGAGAATCAATTTTCTATAAATTTGCCCTTTGGACTCACTAAAGAAGACCATAAAATTAGAGTCGAATTTAATTTAAATTATAATATTTACGCTTTAAGAGATATTTTTTAAGTTAAATTTTCTACACACAATGTATTTGTGTTTATTTATAATTCATGTAAGAAGTATATTCCTGAAATATTTTCGTTAGGTACTATTTTCTAACAATTGACATCATGAATTACGCTATAAATCTAAATAAATAATATGTAATGACCGTATATTGCAATTGTGTCTGCTATTTTTCTGAATTGAAGTGGCGGTTGCTAAAGAATTATTTGTATTTTTTGGTTTATATGTTAATAAACCAATGGTCCATGATTCTTGGAATCATGTTGGACCGTCATAATTAAAAAGTTTTGTATTACTCTTATGGGAACAAATTTTTATACTGTATAATGTTCAAATACTTATTGCAACATTATTTTCATTGTGTTATTTTCTCATACATTTGTTTTGTATATATGTGTGTGAGATGGTACTTCTAATGAATGGTATGTTTTTGGAATTTTTGTCAATATAAAATTGGTGCAGAGAAATTATTTTGGTGATAGGAATTTATTTTCATGATTATCAAGATTAAATAGTAATAAAGTATTAAATTTATGTGTTAGCTTAGATTGTCTTTTATATTTGATGAATTTAATACAAGTCATTACATATTTAATACTGTTGGGTTTTATTTGCCCTGATTTCTTACCATAAATAGGTTTTTCTTTTAGAAAAATGTTTAATATTTTGACAAGTCCTTTTCTTGTAGGAAAGGTTTTAGGACTCTATAAATATATGTTTGTTCCTTCTAACTTAATATGTATTCACAATATATTTGAGAGTTTTGGGAATGGGGGAGAATTTGTGAACCTCCTTGTATTCCGAGTGAATTGGTTGAGGTTATTTCTCTCTATATTTTGTACTCTCATATTTATAGTGGATTGCTCATCTCCTTTTGTGGATGTAGATCGATTGACCGAACCACGTTAAATCTTTGTGTCTTTTGGTATATTTCTCATTTTTGTTCTTACTCATAGTCTTTCGAGGTTTGATTTGCTAGTTTCCACATTACACCTAATTATTTCGATCCTAACAAATACAATGTCAAAATTTCTGCTCCAGTTAACATAGTTATAATTCTCAAGTTTGTTTTGACCTAAAATAGTGCTAAGGGAGATAAAAGGAGATATATTGAAACTGAGATTCAAAAATGTTATAATGAATTAACAAAACAGTCATATAAACATTGGACAATTAAATTCAAACTCATTAAATACATATGCATTCATGCATCTCGGTAACTAATCCATGGAATTGAATAAATACTCAAGCAATACACACATATATATATATATATATAATGACTGATTATTTACTCCATGAACTTTTATATATATACCTAACTCAGATGAAGAAGCTATTGTTAGTTTAAGTTAAGTGAAAATCAAAATTTTAATTACGTTGATTCACTCATATATTACTAATTTTAGAAGAGTTAATACTAATTATCAAACTAGTCATTAAAAACGCAGTGACTTATATTAAATTCATCTGATATGAAAAAAGTCTAACCCAACACTTAAAGTTAGTACTTCATAAATATGTAATCAAAATTAAATTGTGACACTGTCTCCATTCATTCTCCCTCTATTTTAGATGTGTTCCTTGAATTATGGAATCACTCGTTGAAAATAGTAATGTTTAAATGTCTAGATTCATGTTGTTTAGTTAACTTAGGTATATGATCTTTTGTATTATTTAGATGACTTTTATGATATCAATGTGCTTATATTCAAGTGTATGTGGACCTACTTAATAGGTCTAGACTCAATTAACACCTATATCAAATTCTCCCATAATTATTACTCCCTGTGTTCCTATTTACTTGTCCACTTTTGAATTGACACAACTATTAAGAAAATAATTATTGACATGGTGAATTTATCATTTTACCCCTATTAATTATGAAGTAGATGAATTAAAAATTTAAGATTTTCAAAAAGTTCTACCTTTTTCAAAGTAATTAATAGAGGGTATAATAGGTAAAAAAAAAAATTGTCCTTTCTTGATTTGTCAAAATGAACAAGTAATTAGGGACAACTATAAAAGAAAAAGTGGACAAGTAATTAGGGACATGGGAGTATGTAAGAGTGTAGTTCTTCTAATGATATGAAGTGAGTTTGATATGTCTATTACCTTCTTCCATCCTCTTAGTCATATTAGAATGTTGATTTTGACAATCTCCACTGAAAGTGTCTTCGAGTTTGAGGACATGTTAAGCGATCAACTACTTGCAAAGAGGAGAGTAAATTCCTCTTGGTTTGTGAAGAAAGAGCAATTCATCTAGAAGGAAGATATTTAAAACTCAAATTAGACGTTGAATCAACGTAGTAAAAAAAAATCATATGTGAGAAAGACAAAATATACTCTAAATTTTACTAGAAGGGTCGTATATATCCCTATATGAATTTTTAAAAATAAAAAATCAACAAAATAAATTTTAAATTAATGTTTTGACTACCATTAAATGAAAAATGGTATATGTGAGCCACTTTTGTAATGAGTAGGGGTATATGTGAGCGACTTCTATAATAATAAAGGTATATTTGAACTACTTTTTATAATGAAAGGTTTATCAACTCTAAATCACAAAATTGAGGGATATATCAAACTCTAAATCAGTAAAAAAAATAAAAAAATTGTTAAATCTACATCGATATATCCAATAAACGAGAATTTGTACAATATTTTATTTATTAAATTGACATGTGTATCCAACAACAAATGAGAGTTTCTACCTTTTCTTATGATATTTAATGCTTGACTTGTTGGGGAAAAAAAAATACGTATATATTTATTTATTTATTTCACAACAGGTCAAACACTAAAAATCATAATAAAAATAGAAACCTTCATTTGTTGTCGACACGCATATGTCAACTAACAAATAAAATATTATCGTTAAGGAGTTTGATAAGCTTTTTTAAAACTATTTTTCTATAAAATGTACTTAAAACTCATATCCAACATTAACAGATGAATGAAGTGGGGGTTGGATTTATGTCCACTTGATGAAGTTCATACAATCGCCAAGTACTAATTTAGTCAACAACCTATTTACAACTGGTTATCATTTCAATAAAAAAGTTAGTAGGGTAAAGCCAACTTCTAATAAAAGACCTTAATTTTTTTTTCTGTGCTTACTGTGTATTGTGTAATATATTTATAAGGTATAATATTTTTAAAGTTTGTAACAAAAAACTGATAGGAATAATGTTATTAAAGCTATTTCGAGTTAATAAATTAGCCATGTATATGCAATACATTACCTTAGATCTTATTGCATTAGTAAATTTTATCTAATAATATGAAGATTTGAGTAGTTTAATTCAAGGTCTAAAAATTTTTACTATTGAAGAAAAATAAATAATGTTTTTTATAATTATTCTTTTTATAAAGATTTTGCACTTTTTTTCTTGCAAATTTCAATATTTCTTTTAAATAAACTGATAAATCAATATTACAAAAGAAAAAAATTCGGCCCCCAAAATTTTTGTGGTGCTTAACATAATGTCAAGATTTCTCCTTCAATTAACATAATTATGATCCTCAAGTTTATTTTAATCCAAAATAGTGCTAACGGAGATAAAAGAGACATTTAAAAAAGATTGAAAAATAATATAATGAATCAACAAAAAAATCATATAAACATCAGATGATTAAATTCAAACTCATCAAATACATATGCATTCATGCATTTCAGTAATTAATCGATGGGATTGTAGAACTACTCAAGCAATACACATATATAATGACTGATTATTCACTTCATTAACTTTTACAAACCTAACTCAAATGAAGAATCTATTGTAAATTTAAGTCAAGTGAAAATCAAAATCCTAGTTACATTGATCCACTCATATATTACTCATTTTAAGAAAGTTAATACAAATTATCAAACTAACGATTAAAAAGATGACTTGTATTCAATTCATCCGATATGAAAAAAGGTCTAACTCAAACACATAAACTTAATACTTCATAAATATTTAGTCAAATTTGAATTGTGAAACTTTCTCCATTCATTCTCCCTCTATTTAGACAACTTCCTTGAATTATAGACCATGCGTTAAAAATAGTAAATTTAGATGTTCATGAGTCTAGATGTCACGATCCAACCCGTCAGGTTGTGTGGACACTTACTCTGACACCTAAGTAGGAGAAACCTTACACCCTATTTAAATCATGAAATGCAGAAACAACCCGTAAGTAAATTAAATACCCTGTTTAATTACAAAAATACTCAAAACTTGTCAAACAAGGTATTTTTGTAAAGAAAACACTGAACCCTCCCAAGTAACTAGTCTAAAAAGGTACCAGAGATTCTAAGAGATAACAATGTTCAGAAAATACTAATAAGACACGGCTCCCACCATAAGGAAAGAGAGATAGGAGTTGTTGGAGATCATCTTTGTCTTCGCTTAAGAAACATCATTGATCCTACAACCAGACTATGTCAAGTGACATAACAAGAGTAGTATCAGTACAAACAACACATGTTGGTAGGTATCATCGGTTGAACCGAATCCACCGTATAATAACATGCAAATAATCAAAAAAATATGAAACTTGAGATATAACTAGGACCCCGATCCTTCAATCACTACCCTTACTACCACGTAGTAATACCTTGGAACTCATACGCTCTATCTCAAATCATTCCACCTTCTTCCGCTATCAACTCTACCATCTAGGTCATTCCACCCTTATATTAGATCACAACCTAACCCTCTATGACATAGATAATTTCCAAACCACTCTTTCTGCCAATACTAAAGTTCCTCTACTAATTTTGTTAATAAGTCTACTACTCTCCCTCAAGCTCTCATGCCAACACCCTAACCCTTGACCCATTTAGTAAACCGCCTGGAAATCTCTTACTAAACCAGCTTGACTCAAATCCCCCTTATCATATATGTTCTAAATCACTTTAACAACCATAACACACCTAACAAATAAGTTATACACCAAACACTCGGTCATTGGTCTGACCTAATAACCACAACTTAGTAAGCATATAACTTAAAATTATAACAACCGTCAGAAATAAGAACCTAACTCCCAGTCCTCATCAAGTGTGGCAGCGGAATCGGGAGGTATCGGTATCAGTTTCGTTCCATTCCGGTTTGTTACCGGTCCGGTTTCAGCCTGGTAGTCTGTCACGACCCAGACCGTCGTGAGTGGCACCCACACTAACCCTCTAGTGGGAGAACCGTTACTACAACCCAACTAACCAAATTAACGAAAACTAAAGCATTTAAAGATACGGAAGCAAGTTTAAATGTCTAAAGGAAAAATAGGGAGTTCCCATAAACTCCGAAGTCTAACAAAACTATTGCGGAAAAAATGCCTATAACCTGAAAGCCAATGTACCAAAACATCTAAAGTTCAACAAGTCTGAACCTAGGCTCTAATACCAACTTTGTAACGACCCAGACCGTCGTGATTAGTACCCACACTAACCCTCTAGTGGGAGAACCGTTACTACAACCCAACTAACCAAATTAACGAAAACTAAAGCATTTAAAGATACGGAAGCAAGTTTAAATGTCTAAAGGAAAAATAGGGAGTTCCCATAAACTCCGAAGTCTAACAAAACTATTGCGGAAAAAATGCCTATAACCTGAAAGCCAATGTACCAAAACATCTAAAGTTCAACAAGTCTACGAAAATGGGTACAACCCAAACTAAACATAAGAAATCTAAAGTACTAGTCTAAGTCTGAAGGAAGTGGACATAAAAAAAAAGAGAACTCATGGCAGCCCGGAAGAACTGCTCACCCTTGAATTCGATGTTGATCACTGATCTCCTAAACGAGGTCTTTCAGTAGCCGCCTGAATATGCCCTGTACTCAACAAAGAAAGAGCAAGTGCAGTATCGATACGCAATCACAGTGTACTGGTAGGATCACGTGGCTATTCCAATAAGCACAACATATATCAATTGTACTCAACAAAGAAAGAGCAAGTGCAGTATCGATACGCAATCACAGTGTACTGGTAGGATCACGTGGCTATTCCAATAAGCACAACATATATCAATAATCACAACAAGGTAAACATGACATGCACAGAATGTAAACACATATACCGATTATCATTCATGAACAACTCATAATTCCATATTCTCTTTAATACGCATATACAACAAGTCATTGGTCCTCTCACAGAACCCATACTCAAACTGTTAGTGTACCAAATCGTGACACCCGTTCCAATAAGTTATTAAATTATATTGATAATTTGTAATTTAAATAACTTAAGTTTGTAATTTAAAAAATTAAATTAAAAATAATTTACCGGGACCAGACCGGAATCGAGATGAATCGGTATCGGTATACCGGTACCAAATCATACTACCGTTTTATTTTGAGTATCGATTTAATGTATCCCATTCCGTTCCGAATACTACCGGACCGGAACGGTAGTGGTACAACCCGGTCTGGTGCCCAGTCTTAGTTGAGAGCATAGAAGAGAAAGAAATTTGAATACTTAATAAACTATATTCCCCTAATAGAATTTAAAACATTGTGTCTTAGACTTAGGAATAATGAAAAAAGACTGAAACAACCTCAGTTAAAAAGCTGTCAAAAACCTTCCACGAGGCCATCTATAGTTTGTAGTTTGATCTACGGGCTATAGATACCATCCATATAAGTCAGACTGAAATTTTGAGTTTCTAAAGTTTATTCTACTGGCCCAAATTATGGCCCATAAACGGGTTTACGACCCGTAATCAGATCCATGGAAATCAGGCCCAAAAACAAGTTCCAGAATTTCATTTTACAATCCCAAATTAAGGCATGTAGATGATTTTATGACCCGTAACTGGGTTCGCAAGAATCTGACAAAAAAAAACTCAGTCTCTAAAGTTGGTTTTACGAGTCCAAACTATGGGTCTTACTTCAATTTACGATCCGTAAATGGAATTCGTAGTTGTCTGACTCAGAAAATTCTGTTGGGGTAGTCTCTGGTAAATCGTCCATAACATTTTAGTCCAAACTTCGTTTGATGCAAACTTGGTAGTGTTGGAAAGATGATTCATAGACCTTTAATTTGATAGTTTATGGGGCACCTAATTCATTATGTGTTGAGATATATGGTTGTTTGAAGTTGACCCTTATATGAACTTATGTGAAAAACTTAGTGGGTAGGAAGGTTCTGAACTCAACTTAGTACCATAGGTCATTCCCTAAACCACTTCCAATATACTTTTCACACATAAGAATAAACCTTAACACATAAGCACAAGTAGGTCATCACCCGGTTCAAGCTTATATACTGACGACGAAAGATTCAGATTCTAAGAGTAGAGTTGCGAGGTGTTACAGAGCTAGGTTCAGAAATAATAATAAGACACAACTCCTACTATAAGGAAAGAGAGGTAGAAGTTGTCAGAGATCATATTTGTCTTTGCATAAGAAAATCACTAATCCTGCAACCAGAATATGTCAAGTGGCATAGCAAAATCAATACAAACAACACGTACTAACAGACATCATCCGCAACCCAAATCAACCATATAATAACATGCAAATAATCAAAGAAACGTGAAACATGAGATATAACTAGGACCCTGATCCTTCAATCACCACCCTCACTACCTTGTAGTAATTCCTTGAAACTCATACATTCTATCTCAAATCAATTCACCTTTTTCCCCTGCCAACTCCACCATTTAGGTCATTTCATCCTCATATCATATCAGGATCTAACCCTCTATCACATAGAGATTTTCTGAACCACTTGTTGTACCAATGCTAGAGTTCTACTAACTCTGTTAACAGATCTACTACTCTCCCTCAAGGTCTCATGACAACACCCTAGCGCTTGACCCTTTTAGTAAACCGCCGACAAGACTCTTACTAAATCACCTTGACTGCAATTCCCCTTATCAGATATGTTCTAAATCACTTTAACAACCATAACAGTCCCAGTAAATAATCTATACACCAAACCCCCAGGTCATTAGCTTGACCTAATAACCACAACTTAGTAAATAGATAACTTACAATTATAACCACTGTCAGAAACATGACCCTTACTCACAGTCCTCACCTGAATTTAACATTCACATGAAGCATGTCCTATGTGATCATAGCCAATACAACAAGCCATACGTGATTCATCATATCTTTCAAGTAACCCGGACCACCAAGGATCCCTATGACATCATTTATAATGTTTAATATGCAAATCTGATCTATACAGAACCATCCCAACATTTAAACACAAATCCTGGCCACTCATGGAACACCATGTAACAACCATAGTACTAAGAAATAAACACGATTCACTATGGAATCAACATACAAAGAATAGTCAAACATGTACTAGGCGTGGTATATGAGCCATCCAATAGTATCCCGTACCAGGTATGGTACTTGTGCCAACCAATAGTATCCCGTACCAGGCTTGGTACCGGAGCCAACAAATGATATCCCATACCAGGCGTGGTACCTGAGCCAATCGAATGATATTCCATACTAGGCGTGGTACCCAAGCCAACAGATAGTATCTCATATCAGACGTGATACCCGAGCCAACCGAATGATATCCCGTATCACGCATAGTACCTGAGTCTACCAATAATACATACCAAGCGTGGTACCCGTTCCAACCAAGAGATATCCTATACCTGGTGTAGTACCCGAGCTACTGACAGTCACACAAACACAATCAAAATCACAATGAAATACAATCACACTTGTCACACAAGTAAATAAACCGCTTGCATAAGATCAGATTGCCAACAATTCATTATTTCACATTTCACCCTTATGTTTTTCCCAACATGCATTGTACAGTTTTCACTACAATGATAGTTAATATGCATACATAACATACATTGGGAAACAACAACCATCACCTACTTCAGGATGACTCTTTTCGAACAGTTTTTATGGTTTATAACTCATAACCCACAGGTTACCACCCTAGGACAATACCCAGCAACATTTGTAAGATTAGCATCATCAAATTAAGTATCTTACCACCCTAAATAATTGTGATCCACACATTCGTCCGCCCAAAGGACTATACATGCAAACTTCTGACAATTCACAAGTATTATACGGGTAAAGAAAAGTCTAACTATTTAGTTTAAAAAGCCTAACCTACCGGACGTCAGGCAACTACTGAACAACTCTGAGCACGAGTTTCTGGCTTTGTGTGTGTGAAACCTGGCGGAGGTAGACTGGAATTCCATGGGTTTTGACCCTCCTCGTGCTGAAATCCTTCCCCTCTATGGTTTCCAAGCTTGGAGAACCTTTTGTAAGGTTTTGGAGTAACCCTCGTTTGTTTTTACCACAGAAGAGGAGTAGGAAAATTGAAAGAATTCACGTTTTCGAGTTTTTGCCCTCTCTGACCCCGTTATAGCGGCTACCACGCCACTATGGCGAGATGATGTCAGTCCGGATCAATTTCAATTTCCAAGATTTCATCATGTCACCCCAAATTTAAAATTGGTGTTGTAATTAAAAAATTCCTAAGACTCCACACGAGGTGCTTTAAATAATGACGGAACAGATCGTTACACTAGGTTCATGTTTTTTAGTTAACTTAGGTATATGATCTTTTGTATTGTTTAGGTGACTTTTATGATATCAATGTGATTAGATTCAAGTGCATGTTAGCCTACTTAATAGGTTTCAGTTAACACCTGTATAAACTTCTCTTACAATGTTGTGTAAGAGTGGAGTTTTTCTAATGATATGAAGTGAGTTTGATATGTCTATCTCCTTCTTCCATCCTCTTTGTGCCCGCTTATATTTCCCCAACAAGTCAAAATAGAATGTTGATTTTGACAATCTCCATTGGAAGTGTCTCCAAGTTAGAAGACATGTTAAGCGATCTTGCAAAGAGAAGATCTTGGTTTGTGAAGATATATACAAAAGCTATGCCACAGTCCCAAACAAGCTAGGAGATACAACACAGACATATACAAATGATATCAACTGAGATCGTTAACAGACATATAAAAGTCTATATGACAAGGCGAGAACTTCAGACAAACTTAAGCTAGAAGAGAGTGTTTAAGTTATGTGCATCGACATTGTAAAAAAAATATACAGCATGAACTAAATTTGACATACAACAATAGGTAGCTCTCCATAAGAGGCCTAATAAACCTTGAAAATAAAGTAATAACCTGCTGTGAGCAGTAAAATTGCACTGATAGCGTCATGAATATTCACTATCAGTGAATATAACTTTAATCCAAAGATAGCAAAGTTCATTTTAGCACAACAGTCCAATTCATGTTATCCGTTGCTAGTCCCATTTGTAGGCTTGTAAGTGTAGAATATAATTGCTTTGATACACGACCAACCCCATCACTTCCATATGATACCCTGCACAAATGTAAGCCAGAATGTGCGTGATCCAGACATATACGAACGTTCACATGGGTATTCATGCACTGACAAAGCAACTAATTTTAGAAATCATGATGTATATGTTCATGGCCATCTCAAATTCTGCAGCAGGAGACAACTAAAGAGATAACACACTGAAATGGATAGTATCTGGATGAAAAAGTTTATCTAGATCCATTCCGATTTATGTAGATACCTTTTCCCAAGATGAGTAATGCTGCCAACAGGAGATACAACCACTGCAGTTCCTGTGCAGAACACTTCATCAGCATCAAGCAATTCGTCCACAGACACTTGCCGTTCTTCAACCTGCATATTGAAATCATTATGGTCTTAGAATAATAGTTTTGTGATACATGAAGTATTTAGTTACCAGCTCAGCCAAGTGAACTAGAAGAAAATTAAGGGAATGGTAACGTGAAGTCCATCATTATGTCAGGAACTTAATCATCAAAACGTCTTTGCTACGAATTTGACTCACCATGGCTAGAGCTAACTTGAAAGATTCTAATTTTTCTCCTAGCCAGATGACCAACATATATGCAATAGTCATGTAAGGCTCAATTCTATCATTCAATAGAATTGAAGTTCTACCTAGGTGATTCAACCAATGCAGAACCATTTCCCTTAGCTTGTTGCATAAATCTGAGATTATAAGTCAAATTTTTTATTGCTAAAACATGATAACAACTCTCAGTTACCTAAGTCTTGAATAATCCGTCTGCTACGTTTCTTTTTCTCATCCACTGGGACTGTAAAATTTGTAATGATATCCCTTTAACTAAGCTCAGTATTGTATATGTTAGTTGGTAGAATAAGCACAATATTCGTTGATTTCTAAACTGGGGTTTGTTACAAATATGATGAACACCATCTTCACGTCTTCCTGAGGTAAGCTAGAGGGTTTATAAATATCAAGAAATTTAATTTGGAAGGAAAAAAAAGAAGAGAAGGAACTCCAATTGCTTGCACATATGAAACACAATAAAGTATATTTTTGAAACCCTAATGATATGGCAAGTAGGATTAGATTAGTCTCAAGCATGTTTTGTATTAGACAAATGGAAGGGGGCTTACCTGGAACCCTTGGCTTAGAGCTACGTCAATTATGCTCTTTCGTGTGATACCAGGAAGAATGGTTCCTTTAATTGCAGGAGTTGCTATCAGATTACCCTGAGAAATAGTATATAGAAACATAGTTGCCTTCATCATTATGATAATTTGCAAAGAAGTCTGTTTGGAGAAGTTGAAAGATCCTTGTAGGAAAAATGCCACTGCTTGACAAATATCTTGGTGAATCTTATAATTTTTATTCTTGCCTAAGACTAGTAAATGTTTCGATTGGCCGACTACACATGCCAAGAATTTACACACATTCACCAGAAGGAAAGAGCTCTTTCTTTTCGAAAAAAAGGAAGAGAAGTCCATTTGTGTTTGACAGGAGACAATGATGAGCTAACCAATATGTAAAGCCAAAATGGGAAAGGATAAAAAGGATACGAAATAAGAGGTTACTTTAAAAAATCTCCGGGCGCATATTTCTTCGGCATTAACCCTAATGAAAATACTAAAAGAATGGTTTTGGTGCACAGATAAAATTGACGTAATAATATACCTTTACGATGAAGACATTACAAGAGGAAACCTCCTCTAGGTATCTTTTGTTAACAGAATCAAGGTACAGAACATCAGAGTAGCCTTTTGCTTTAGCAGCACTCTGTGCCTTCAGAACCTACATTAACATACCCAAAGATGAAAATGAAGTAATCAACAATTGCAGATTTGATTATCCATATACAATAGAAACTACGTCTTCATCCTAAGCTAGTTTTGGTCAGCCATATGAATCCCTATATCCATTTCGGTCCATTTAGACCCATTTCATTCTAGAATTATACGTTAGGCATCAAATAATTAGTAGAAGCACAAATGTTTTTCTTCTCATGATCACAGCTCGCCTATAAAGTTAGGTGTTTCCATCAAATAATAAGATAATAAAACTGCAGATCCCCTTGTAAACACATCAAGTGTAACACAAGAGTGAAAGGCTCAAAAGTTTAGAGGAATAAGAGCTTGCTAGATGGAGTGCAGAAGTTCAAGGGTTAAGCTGAACGGAGAGACGTATTGTATATTCAAGGAATGAACAAGGGTGAGGATGACATCAAAAATACAAAAAGGGCAAGCAAGCTTAGTAGGAACTCATGAATATTTATCATCGTCAATCCCCAAGAAGAAAATGAAACTAAGGCTCCAATACTTTGTGTTGCATAAGCAGATATCTGAAAAAAAAAAAAAAAAAATCCATAAACCTAGCTTACTGCAGCATAATTTCCGATAGTCTTGACACCTCCAGTACCACCAGGAGTTGCGCGATGCATTTCTGTCTCAATTACCAAATTTATTGGTGCCATACCTTCCTGCCAAGAAAGTAAAAAATGAAGTGACGATAGAGAGTACCCAATGCATAACATGATTATTAGAACACAAACATGGAATTCTACAACAAAAGATGACATGTTCACTTGAAGATTGAGAATTAACAATAAACCTACATCTTCCTACCCTTTATGTATAACTTACCAACACCATAACCTTTTGTCTTGAAAGTAGTATGAAGATTGTGAGATAATGTATCGTAACTTGTTAACTTTTTGCTTTCGCATCAAATTTTCACTTCATACACCAGCTGTAGTTGACAGTCCCGAGATTTGCCACAACCATCATCAAGGACTTAAATTCATACAAATTTTTGAACATTTCAGAATTTAGTCAAAAGGGAATTCAGATCTAATGAATATTCTTGTATCATTCACAACAAAACTTCATAACCCAACACCTTATGTCTAATTCCAATCCTTCTCATGATACTCAATCAGCAACTCAAACTTTCCTATAACCATATGAAATGTAATAAACAGCAGAACAGGGGAAACAATTGCATATGTAATTTGTGCTCCCCATCCCCTCTGGACAATACTTATAAAACATTTTTTTTCTCTACAGGTTAAAACCAATAATATCATAGATCCTGATGAACTTAAAACAATTATCTCTTCACATAATTTAGCAGAAAAGATTTCCTTGTTTATAGGCTTAGGCTTTTATAAGTGAAGTATAATTTGTACAAAAGACCAAATGACTTATCCTTTTACATATCCAATGGGAATGAACATTGATGGAAGTTTTATCAGGGTGGTTTATGGGAAAAGTTATTTCCCAATCAGAATGGTGAATTCATCATTGATTTTTTTAACATAATGTTAGTTAGCTGAATAAGTTTTGAAACTTTTCGCAAAGATGGAAGTATTCCTTGAAAGAGATAATTGACTTGATGGGTAATCTCATACACATAGGGGAAGATATATAACACTTTTTTTCAAAATAGGAAAGGTTTTTGATACATGTATTAAATGCAGTTGTGTGTGATCCCCAGGCAATTAACCAAATGATTTCAGAGTCCGATGATTTTTGTTTTGAAGTTCTCTTAAGTAAAGGTGCAAGCACTTTTTACCAATGATAAACATTTTCATGGAATGTGATATGTAAGAGAAAAACTGAAATACCAAACAAGGATAACACTAAAAGTAAGGTTAAAATCTATACATGCATCCTTTGTACACAAATATGCAATTTTCAAAATGATGAACACAGTTTAATTACATCTCAAACATGTTTTATGCCTTACTATAACCCGTGAAGCCTATTCCTTTGTATATATGTGAGATTAATAAAGGTTGGGCCTTGTTCCTGTATGTTTCTGTGGTGCTATTATTCATATGCTGCCTAAGAAAACAGTCTAAGGACTTAGACGAAAATTTTGTGTGTGTGTGTGTGTAGGCTGAAGTTAAGCAGAGTGTGAGGACTGCCTAGCAATGGTGACGAAGAAAAAAATCACCCCTATATCAATGTATTCAACTTTTAAGTAGTCAAAGGTCACATTTATGACAATACAAAAGCTAGTTTGCTCATTAGCAGAAGGAAAAACAAAAAGGAGAAGAAATCCTAAAAGATCTATGCCTATCTCATAAGAAAAAAAAAAGAAAAGCAGATGCACATGTAAGCCAAGGATGCGTAAAAAAGTACCTTAAAATAATTTCCCACAGGTGATACATAAATCAGGAATGTGTACTCAGGAGCTGGAGCAACACCAAGAATAGCTCCACTCCCCATAAGCAGTGGTCTTATGTATAATGAACCTTTACCTGGTGGAGGAATCTGAAGGAATTGAAAAAGGAAACCAGTCAGGACAGGAATCACCCAACAACAAGATTACTGACTAAAACATTGAATTGTCACATTTACCCATCTTTCATTTGCTAACACAGTGGCTTTTACTGCTTCCACAAACTGTTCAACAGATGGTGAAGGCATGCATATACGTTCTGCTCCCATCTTCATACGCAGAGCATTTTCTTCAGGTCGAAACAGCAATATATTACCATCATGTCTTTTATAGGCTTTTAAACCTTCAAACAATCCCTATCAATATTTCTAAAAGCATGTTAAGTAAAGTATGACAGACGAAAGTGGAGCAGTAATCATTAAAATGAATAGCATAAGCAATATATTTAAGATTAAGAAAAAAACACCAGCAAGTTGCAAAACAGACCTGTCCATAATTTAATATCCCAGAAGCTGGGCTCAACTCAATATTCCCAAAACGTTGTAGCTCGCCCTTAGAAAAGTTCCCATCTTGAGAACATTTCATGCTATACATATAATCAGTAGGCATAACCCCAAAGCCAAGGTTGTCCCAATCGATGTTGGCTAATGATTGTGTTGCACTGCTTTTATAAAGAAAACACTTTTTATCAGTTGTCCACTAGTGATTAAACAAGCAAAGCACTAGATCTAGAGGCACTTGATAGATGATCGGAAAATAAAAAATTGTATAATTAGAGGAAAATGTGTTGTTGATGCATCAATGTTACTAAGCTCTAGTTATATGCTTTTGTTTCTTATGGTTGCTGAACTCTGAGGTCGTCTCACAGAACGAAGGCTGGTTCAAGGTGGGGAGATTTAACCACCTCACTTTGTAAGGTTGAAAAATGAGCATCCGATAAAAGCTACTTTTAAGAACATTAGTTGAGAATGTTGAGATATTATTCTTCTTCCAAACTGTATGATCTTCAATATATACAGTGACTAGCCTATGATCCAATGAGGTCCCTGAGGTTAAGGTCTTACCCCAAAGAAAAATAGGTTTTAACCCCCATAAAAGCATATTCATCTCCGCGTTTATTATGGCTATCCATCACTAGTTTGTAACAACGTATAACATACTAGTTCTGGGCCATAAAGCTACCTAAATTCAGGTAGTGTGAATCTTCATGCACTTACATTAAGCTTAGCTAAACACAACATTGAGCAGTAGTTAATTGATTTATGTATTTTAAATTATTCTAATTTCGCATAATAGCCACACAGGAAATGCTGAACAAGTTGAACTCACAAATAAAACCTTAAATATTAAAGCAGCATATGGTAGTACTTCCATTGTGATATCGATTCAATTTCGTCATGTATCAATCGAAATGTACTAATCAAAACAATAATGAAGTGAAGATATATATCGGAAAACTGAAAATCAGTAGAACGGGAAGAGAAAAATACCTAGCAGAATAAGCCACCTGAAAAGCACTCCCATCGTTTATGGAGCAATTATAACTATAAGAAGCAAAATGTGACTGCTTCTGAAACTGTATAACATTAGAAAATTAACAAATCAACACTTAAATTACATGAACCAAATTACAGAAACACGTATAGATAATACGTTACAAAAAAAAACACAAATATAAGCATAGACATTTCGAATTGAAAGTAACGTAGGTGAAAAGAGTGATTCACTCTTTCAATTTTCATATTTGACTAGAGTTCTCCGGTTCGAGCCTTACATCCAATTTATTCAAGTAAAAAAATAACCAAAAAAAAAAGAGGACATTAGTGTAGCGGAGCAAAAACCTTGAGAGGAAGAGGAGAAAAATGGCGCTTATAGGTGGAGGAAGAAGAAGAGAGAAGATTATTAACGGCGGTTCGTGGTGGCCGGAGAAGGTGGTGGAAAGTGGGATTCCGGTGAAGCCCTGCTAATGCGCCGCCGCTCTCCATTGATTTGTTCTTCTTCTTCTACGACTTGAGCCGTTTCGTTTGTCACTCACTTTCAATGTTGTCTTAATTTTTCTAATTCTTTTGTTTTGACAACAACGACGTACTGCAATTTGTTGACTAATTATAAATGCAATCCACGTACTTCAATACTATCTTCCAAAAAAAAAAATCGTTTTAATTTATTTGACTTAATACAAACTTTAAAAAAAATAAAGGGAAAAGGCCTAATATAACACCCAATTTTGTTATTTAGAGCTCATATTCCCTCGCTATAAAAGCAGATCATATATATACCCCTATTGTTATACAAATGACTCACATATACCTTTTTCCTCTAACGGAAATGAATAAAATAATTTTAATTTAATTTTTAAATATTTTGTTAAAAAATATAATCCCATATGGGTATATTTAATCATCTCACATATTTTTTTTGACTATTTTTTTTTTCAATGAATAATTTAAATTTATTATTTTGATGGTCAAGTTTATTAATTATGTTTCACTAATTTTCTTGTAAAATTTAATATAGATGACCCAATTTATTTTTCAAATACAAAAACTAAATTACAATACATACGAAAAAATAGTCTTAAATTATAATATAGCCACAAAAAATTTAGTTTTAATTTTTTTCTTTACATTAAGGAATGAAAGAAAAAAAATAAGAATAAAAAATTCAAATAATGATAATCAAAGAAGTCAAAAAAACAATTTATGTATGAAAAAGATTAAAATATACTTTGACCTTTGCTAGAAGGATCTTATATATGCCCCTACATGGATTTTTTTAAAATTAAAAGTCAAAAATATAAATTTAAAACTAATATTTTCACTTTCGTTAAATAAAGAGTATATGTGAGCTCATTTTGTAACGGTAGGAGTATATGTGAGCCGTTTGTATAATAGTAAGAGTATATATGAGTTACTTTCATAACGAACCGTATATCAACTCCAAATGACAAAGTTGTGGGGTATATCAGACCATTTTCCCAAAAATAAAAAAGAATTTTAAATTTTATGGTATGAGATTAAAGATTTATCTCGTTGTTAAACAATGTTAGTTGGAAAGTTGAAATTAAAAAATTATTTTAAAAATGTCATTCTTTTTTAAACGGACTAAAAATGAAAGTAGATCAAACAATTTTTTTTTTAAAAAAAACATGGAATATATATTTTGTTCATTAACTTTTACTTATCTATTATACAAAAAAAAAACATTTTTACTTTTATGGTGACTTTTAACATATCAAGAAACAAACATATATATTTTCATGTTTTATTTTTAACATTAATTACATATTATTCAAATCATTTTTTACGATTTAAAATTAAACATCAATTAATATAAATATTATGATAAAATACTTATATTAATTATTATTTTCTAAGAATCGTGTAAAATTCAAAACAAATAAATAAAAATGAATGGAAACAGTTTATACTAGTGTTTTCTTATTGGGAATATTAACCAAATTGATAACAACGTTTACAATATTTTGTCAAATATTTAATTCAAAAAACGTTTATACCACTTTGCTTAACTTTCAATTTTGTAGCAGTCTTAATTTGTTTTAAGTTTCGTACGTTCAATTATTTATAGTTAGTTTCTATGTGATTATCTAAACACGTATATTTAACCAGAGAGCGAAAAGAATTGGTAATAACTTTGTGGAAGGAGAATTCTCTCACGTAATTTGGGTAGGTGGGGGGAGGGGGACGACTTGATTAGGACAAATAATATTAGAGTAAGAGAGGAAATTAAACTAATTAATAAGTTGTTTTGAACTAAAAAATTGGATAAGTCTCAGAGTGGATTTCTGATATTTCCTTAATCCTGCCCTTTAATTGAATGATGGTATTGGTGTAAGGAAAAATTATTAGTATAAATTAAGGTGAGTTAGCCTAACTTGATGTGATGTTCTAACAAATTAATTGTCTTTACTATTGAAATGACTTAAATGCTCTTTGAAAATATAATGACTAAATAACTATAAGACTATTTTATGTTTTAATACTCTCTTCAAGTTGGCCATATAGCTTGACAAGTAAATATGTATTGAAGAACAAGATTCTTAAGACACCAAACAAGAAATAATCACGAAATATATAGGAAGATAGGAAATTTTATTATGGAAACTTCTTGCTCGAGGAAGTAAGAAAATACTATATACCTCAGAAAGAGTTGCCCTAAAATTTTCACTAATCCAAATAGTTTTAGTTTACAAACCAATAACCGAAGGAACTATAAATTTAATATCCCCTCTGTCCCTAATTTCGTGTCCACTTTTGAATTGACACACCTATTAAGAAAACAATGATTGACATAGTGAGTTACCATTTTACCCATGTTAATTATGAAATGGATAAATTAAAAAATTCAGTTTTTAAGAAGTTTTACATTTTTCTAAGTAATTAATTGAGGGTATAAATGGTTTTAAAAAATGTACTTTCTTGATTTGTCAAAATGGACAAGTAATTAGGGACAACTAAAAAAGGAAAAGTGGACAAGTAATTATGGACAACTGAAAAAAAAAAGTGGACAAGTAATTAGAGACAAGGGAGTACCTTTTGACCCCTACAATTTATCTAATTTTAGCTACCCTTTACAAGAGTCAAAGACTATATTCCTTCCGTCTAGAGCTAAAACGAAACTTCACAATTGATAACCTAAAACAATAGTTCATTGTCAAAGCCAAGAAAAGAGGGAAGCCCGTCATAGAGCATTCGATTAGAAGTACAAAACTGTTATCCTGAGAGAAGGTGGCCTCTTTCGATAAAGATGACCTAATTTCTCTTCTTTCTTTTTTATTTCAATTTTTTTTCAAGGGTACAGTTGAACCTCTAATCGACATGGACACATGAAGAATTCTCGGGGTCGAGAGAGATTTGGAATTTTATAAGTAACTTAGTGAGTGCTTTAATTTCTAAAAAAGGCTTGGAAGAAGATAATGATATAAGAACAACCACTATGGTCGTAATAAGATCGTGTACAAAAATAATCTTATATTTGATATTGATTTATCCACACTTCCATTCCTTGTAGAGAAAGGCTAATTGCTTGTTGGATGAGAGTTGTATGAGTGGTGCGTACGGCTCCATGAGAAGGACGGTAGAAAGAAATGACCTTGTTGTACCTCACTCTCGTCTTCAATAGGATTCACTCCTTCTCTTTTTGAAGAATCTACCTATATGATCTTAATTGGGTATATGGTATATGAAATGGTGTATTATAATGTATATAAGGTAGTATATGATGTGTGTATACATAATATACAAGGAAGTATGTATGTATATATATATATGCTTTGGTCCCTTAACTATACACTTATCGGTTTTAGTCCCTTAACTATAAACTTACCGATTTTAGTTCTTTAAGTATTAAAAAACTTATCAGATTTGATCTATTTCCATTTTTTAATACAAATAGCTTAGGTTTTTATTAACGGAAATCTTTGTAAAATTAAATCTTTAACCCATTTTTTAAGTTGTTTCTCTATCCCCGTCCTTTTTTCTTCAAACTACTATTATGAAAAGAACAATAACGTCAACGATTCAAAAATAAAATTAATGAGGAAAGAAGATCATGTAAGTCCTAATTTTATTTACTGGAGGATAAAATTAAGCATTTACTTGTTGTTAATGATTTGAATCCGCTCTTGAATATGCTAATTAGTGCGGATTTTATTTAATTTACTCAAATTTCTTTACGTAAAATAAAATGAATAGAATAATAAAATTGATCTATTTAAAAAAATTGCAAATCTACCATTTTATAAATTTCAATTTCTGAAAAATTAAACAAATTTTGTACAATGAAGTCGTTGGAGTACAAACTTTGGATTTAACGGGTAATAATTTTTTTTTCTTTTTATAGTAAAATTTTGCATATTAAAGTCATTAGTAGCAATAATATGCTTCATTTTATCCTCTGTTGAATAAAAATATGACTTATATTTTTTTTCATCATTATTTTTTATTTTAAATCGTTGAGGTTAAAAATTTTCGCATAAAGTTATTTTGAAGATAAAGTAGCGGAGAGAGAGAAACAACATAAAAAGTTGCTAAATGATTTAATTTCTCGAGGCATGAATTCCATTAATATAAACTGAAGCTATTTGTATTAAAAAATGGACAAAGACCAAATCTGATAAGTTTTTGAATACTTAGAGGACTAAAATCGATAAGTTTATAGTTAAGGGACTAAAACCGTTAAGTGTATAGTTAAGAGACCAAAGCTGATAAGTTTTTTAATAGTTAAAGGACTAAATCCATTAAATGTATAGTTAAGGAACCATTTTTGACCTACTCATATACTATTTATGCCATTTTCTCTAACAATGGTTGTACATCTGTATTTTTATTTCTTTTATCAATAGTCTACCTATTACTACTTTGAAATTCCATAATAATAAAGTTCACTCAAATTGTTAATTCTCAACCACATAATGTTACAAGCATAGGACATATTGGAACACGGTAAAAGGAACATAAGTTGGAGATTAGGTACTTGTTAAAGATCAATTCCCTACGTCTGCTTTTATAAAATGAAATATAATAATAATAATATAATAATACAAAAGGACAACATATACATGGTGAGACAAGGGAAAGAAGGATCAAATTGATAGAGAGTGAAACACAGGTTGAAAGGATATAATTTCTCATTACTTCATATACAACAACTTACTCGGCCCGGGGAGATTGGTGTGCGCATAATCTTCATGAAAACTGAGGTCTTAATGGAAAATTTCTAGCGAGCCATTGACCTCCATATTAAGGAAAATAAGGAAGTTTATGAAGGGGAGGCAAGTCCATAGTCTATTCCATTTGTCGTTTCATTTTTGCTGGTCTTTGATCCACAATAATTATCTTTAATGTCATTTACATTGAATCGAACAGTGGGGCTGTTAAAAGGGTGGGCAGGAGTGATGCTTTTGCCACAGATTTGAACTTGAGGCATTGGAGTATGTTCCACTTCCTAAATGAGAGGTTCACAAGAAGAAGGAAATAGTCCAAGTTCGTGGCATTTCTTGTTTTTCTATGACACAAATAATGATTACCCTGGCATGTATATACATGTAGCTGTTTTTTTAGTTGTTTTGTTCTATGGCTTAGCCATGAAATACTCTTATTTGGGTGCTTTAAAGATCATAGTTGGACAAACATCTCAATCTTGAATATTCATCTTCTGCAATCATTTTGTGCAGAGTGTACCTTAATTTTTTCTCCATCGTTGCATCAGACTGTTCTATTATTTATATGTGGTGAGTTTCGTTTGAATTTTGTTTCCTCTTTTGTATCGACTAATATTTCACATGTAGAGCTATTTCTTTCTTATCTCTCGCTCCGATCTTTTGTAGTTCATTGTGGGATGAATTGAACTGTTTTCAATACTCTAAAAATAAGTGTTATCTATCTTCTTATATTTCAATACTCTGTTTTAGTTGTTGTTTTCCTTTGGGGTATGTGTATGTGTTCGTTAATAAAAGTCCCTTTCCTTTGTTCTTCTTAAGAAACTATTTTCATATGTCGCAAAATTGAATAACATAGTGCTTTTCGAAGGTTCAAATTCCAGTGGAGCTAGATCAAAATAGTATAGGTATTTTTCCCCTATTTGCTTAAAGTTGGTGAGTAGAGTTGCCAGATACTTATGTTGGTTCATTGTTTAGGTTAGTGTAAGGTGGCTCGGACACTGCAATTGGACAACGCTATGAATATTCTTTCATATTATCTAACTCCCCAGACATTCAAATTTCTCCCAAGAATAATATTACGTCAGTTATTGCTTTATATACTTTGATAGACAATAACTTTCCTCCAGGTTGAACTGCTCCAATGGATCTAAAATTTAAATGACAAGCAAAACAGATTTTTCACAAATTACAAGACTAAAATCTAATTGATTTTATAAGCAACGAGCCAGTGTCGGCATCCCTTTTTAAGTTTTCCCCTATTTCCTTGCCCTTTCCCTCAAACTTTAGTCTTCATTATACTTTGGATCTTTAGTCATTAAAGTTATCATGATTAAATTGTCGAATTTAATGGTGGTTGACTTGACGAAAATGAAGGTGCAAACTAGAGATAGTTCATATGATATATGACATGATAGGATACTTTTTATCAGAAGGTGGGTGATTACATCTTCAGAAGATAATTACTAAACCAAGTATCATATTTTTTATTCCAATGAAACCTCAACGTTTTGCCTAGGTATCATGAAAGTGGAGCATCTAAAAGTATTCTTGGTACTATAGTAGGGCTTTAGTATTATAGTATACAGACAAAGAGTACATATTGTGTAAACAAAAGCAAGATAATGAAACAGACAGTAAACAAAAACAGAGAAAACGAGTCGAAACTTTGAGAAGAAAGGGAACTACTTTGCTGCTAGTTTTGTGCTCTGCAACTGTAGATTTTATATGACAAATACATAACGTTTAAAGCTAAAAAAAAACTCGAACCACTAACTCCTAAAAAATAGGAAGTAAAGCCATGATAAACTACTCTCTAAAGACTAGGACAAAGCTGAAATAACTTGACCTTATTTGCTAGTAGGACTCTATCTAACGGACTATTTTTCTAACACCCTCCCTTAAACTGAAAGCATGTAAGCTTCAGTTTAACTTCAGCTTCTTGAAATCTTCCATAGCGTCGATACCCATCGACCTCCTCAGATTTTGAAAAGGGAGAAATTTGAGAGGTTTGGTAAAAATGATGGCCAACTGATCTTCACTTCGGCAGTACTGCAACTCTATTATTCCTTCATTATTGAGATTTCGCAGGAAATAATACTTCACATCAATGTGTATGCTTCTTCCATGGTTCACAGGATTCTTTGACAACTTGATGGCTGAATTGTTGTCGCAAAATATTATAGTGGCTCTTCTCGTCTTGAACTGTAGCTCTTTAAGGATTCTCCTAAGCCAAATAGCTTGACAATCACAAGATGTAGCAGCAACAAACTCAACTTCTGTACTTGATAATGTGACAATTGTTTGTTTTTTAGAGGACCACGACAACCCCTGCACCTAGCATAAACACATAACCCGAAGTACTCTTTCTATCATCTTGATCTCCAGCATAATCACTATCAGTAAAGCCAACCAAAACTGACTTTTCTCCTTTCATGTAGAAAATTCCAAAATCCTTAGTTCCTTGTAGGTAACGCAGAATTCTCTTAGCAGCTAGGAGATGCATTTCAGTCGGGCACTCCATATATCTACTTGCAAGACTAACAACATACATGATGTCTGGTCTTGTAGCAGTTAGATACATTAAACTACCGATAATTTGCTTGTAAAATGTGCTATCCACCTTTTTTCCGCTCCCAGCTTTGTTAAGTTTCAAACCAAACTCAACTGGAATGTTGGCTGGATTGCAATTCTGCATCTCAAACCTATTTAAAATTTCTCGCACATACTTCTTTTGAGAAACAAATATCCCTTCATCAGATTGCACCATTTCTAAACCAAGAAAATAATGCATCTTACCAAGATCGGACATCTCGAATTCATTCATCATACACTTCTTGAATTCATCAAACATGACACTACTATTCCCCGTGAATATAAGATCGTCAACATATAAGCACGCGATGAGCATTTTTCCGTTCTCCCCAATTTTCACAAAAAGCGTGTGCTCATATGAACACTTTTGAAAACCCATTTTCAAAAAATAAGCCTCAATGCGGCTATACCAAGCTCGTGGAGCTTGTCTTAGTCCATAAAGGGCTTTCTTTAATCGATAAACGTTGTGCTCATTACCAATCTTAACATAACCATGGGGTTGTTCGATAAATACCTCTTCCTCCAAGTATCCATGTAAGAAAGCTGATTTGACATCTAATTGGAATACATGCCATGAATTTTGTGCCGCTAACGCAATTAGCATTCTGATAGTGTCGTGCCTTGCAACTGGAGCAAAAATTTCAGTGTAGTCCACATTGTACTCCTGCTTGTATCCCTTAGCCACCAACCGTGCCTTATACTTATCAATTTCACCATTTTCTTTTAGCTTCGTCTTATAGACCCATTTGACACCAATGGTTTTTTGCTTCCCAGGAAGATCAACAAGCTCCCAAGTATCGTTCTTTTCAATAGCTTCTATTTCAACATCCATCGCTTTTCTCCATTTTTCTTCTCTAACAGCACTCTCAAAACTTGTCGGGTCGCAGTCTGCAAATAATGCAAAATGAGTAATTGCATCATCATTAACAATATTAATTCTTTTTACCTCATAATCCACCATCCACGCGGGCTTTCTATGAACACGACGAAGAGACTGAGTTGCTGCATCAGTTTCTTCTAGAGCTGCTGGTAAAGATTCAACAGTTGGTAAAATTTCAGCAAGAGCTAATGGAATTTCAGTCGCTGCAGGAGCTGAGTTCTCTGCAGTTTCAGACATTGCAGCTGCTTCTTCGACTCCAATATCAAATACAAATGGAGCAGATTGCTACATACTCCAGTCCCAAGTGCTTTCTTCATAAAAAATGACATCTCTACTGATTACGATTTTCTTCGTCCGTGGATTAAACAATTTATATGCCTTAGATGCTTCACTAACACCCACAAAGATACACTTTTCGCTTTTGTCATCAAGCTTCTTCCTTTTCTCGTCTGGAACATGTGCATAGGCAATGCAACCAAAAATTCGAAAGTGATCTACAGATGGTTTTCTTCCACTCCAAGCCTCCTCCGGCATCATGTTTTGAACAGCAAAGTTGGACATCTATTCAATACATGAACGCTCCAATTTATCGCTTCCGGCCATAAGGTCTTTTCCATTCTTCCTCTTGCTAGCAAACTCCGCACCATATTGAGAATGGTTTTATTCTTTCTCTCCGATACACCATTTTGTTGTGGTGTATAAGCAGTGGTAAGCTCTCTTCGAATTCCATTAGATTCACAAAAATCTTTAAAGACTTTTGAGCAATACTCGCCACCACGATCAGTTCGAAGAGTCTTTATGGCCTTTCCAGTTTCATTTTCTACATGAGCTTTGAAGGTTTTAAACACTCCAAAAGCTTCTGATTTTTCCTGCAAAAAATACACCAAAGTTTTCCGAGAGTAATCATCTGTAAAAGGTAATGAAATACCTTTTACCTCCATTAGAAATTGGTCTAATTGGGCCACAAATATCTGAATGCACCAGTTCCAAAATAGTATTTTCTCTCCACGACTTCCCTTTTGGAAATTGAGAACGATGTTGTTTGCCAACAACACATTCTTCACAAACTTGGGAGGGGATGAGATTTTCTGGAATGCCTATCACCATATTTTTCTGTTGGAGAGTTTTTAATCCACCAAAACTCAAGTGACCATATCTAAAATGCCACAACTAGGAAAAATCTTTCACTTCCGCCTTCAGACATGATTTAATACTCTCAATGTTCAAGGGAAATAACCTGTTTGAGTTCATTTTCACAACAACAATAGCTCCTCTAGTAGGACTAGAAATCTCACAAACACCTTTTCCAATGAGAATAAAAAACCCTTTCTCTTGCAACTGTCCGACACTCAATAAATTGCTTTTTAGAGCGGGAACATATAACACATTTGATATTATTTTCTTCAAAACCATTCTTGGCTTTAATTTTAATATCACCTTTTTCCATTGCATCCACAGTAGAGCAATCACCAAAACTAACTTTAGAACGAAAGCCTTCATTTAAATAAGAAAAGCAAGACTTACTCCCACTCATGTGATTACTGCAGCCTGTGTCCAGATACCAAACATCTTGCAAAGGTTTTTCATGTGCTTGTGTTGCCATCAACAAGGTCTCAGTTTCCTTACTTTCAACAAAATTTGACTTCTCGTCCTTCTCATTAGGCAGCCTAGTATAACATTCGGATTGATAATGATCAAATTTATGACATCGATAACATTCTACCTTTGATTTGTCAAAATTCTTTCCTCGGCCTTTGCCGTAGTCATCATTGACCCTAAAATTTCTACTTCCATTTCTGTTTCCACGGTCTCCTCTCCCTCTTCATCTTCCTCTCCCTCTACATCTTCCTCTATAATTGAAAGGAATAAACGTAGAACCTTTCAGGTCCTGCTCTTCAGGAGTTGAATTGCGATTCATCTTCTGTTCATGCACTAGTAAGGAACTTTGCAATTCGTCAAGCGACAACTCATCTATATATTTTGACTCTTCAATGGAGCAAACGACATAATCATACTTTGGCATCAAAGAGCGTAGTATCTTCTCAACAATTATGACATCATTCATCTTCTCACCATGGAATCGCATTTTGTTGCTGATCTCCATTGTTCTAGCATAATAACTCATTACAGACTCTCCTTCCTTCATTTGTAAGGTCTCAAAATCCCTTCTCAAGGCTTGAAGTTGTGCACGCTTCACTCTGGCAGTGCCTTGATATTTTTTCTTCATAGAATCCCAAATATCCTTACAAATTTCTTTACAAAGAATAGTTTCTAGGATGGGACGATTGATAGCCTGAAAGAGATAGTTCTTCGCTTTCAAATCTTTCAACTTTTTTGCTTCCAATTCTGCCTTTTGAGCATTCGTCAAAGTTTCGCCTTCCGCCGGAGTGTTGATCCCGTCCTCAACAATTGGCCAATACTCCTTTGACTGTAAAAAATTCTCCATTAGCATGATCCGATTGTCATAATGACCATCAAAGCGTGAAATCACTACTTGTATGAAAGTACTATCTGATGCCATGAGTTAAAACGAAAAGAGGAAAAAAAAGTTTAGCTAATGCTATTTTCTTTTCACTCTAGAATCGCTGCTTCTTTCGTATTACTGCAGAATCTCACACTCGCTTTGATACCACTGTAAACAAAAGCAAGATAATGAAACAGACAACAAACAAAAATAGAGAAAACGAGTCGAAACGTTGAGAAGAAAGGGAACTACTTTGCTGCTAGTTTTGTGCTCTGCAACTGCAGATTTTATATGACAAATACATAACGTTTGAAGCTAAAAAAAACTCGAACCACTAACTCCTAAAAAATAGGAAGTAAAGCCATGATAAACTAGTCCCTAAAGACTAGGACAAAGCTGAAATAACTTGAACTTATTTGCTTATAGGACTCTATCTAACGGACTATTTTTCTAACATATTGAACAACAATGAGTTGCGTACACTATTACTATTTTACCAAGAAGTTATTTGTCCATATTTTTTCATGCTTTTAAGTTGACATTCAATTTTTCCATTTCTTATATTTAACAAATTTACTCATTCTTGAAAAATAAATGTATAGTATGTGTTTGTATTTTGTGAGATTTCATATCGATGAATTGTTGATAATTTCCTATTCTAGATGCACTGTGACAAGGAAGAATGAGGTGAGCTAAACGAAGAAACAATCTCCAATACTTCTGTCGTACTTCTTTAAAAAAGAAGAAGATAGAGAAACTAATCACAAGATTGTAGTTGCGTTACATTTGTAAATCTGCAATAATATCTATTTAATACATAGATTTTTATTTTTATTTTGAAAGTAGCTCATAAATAGATGAGATATTAAAAATTGTCTTTACAACAATAATGTCATGTAAACAATATAAAACTCTTATAGATGTAAAAAATGTGTCATTTTGTAACCAAGTGACATCATTAAATTTTGCACAACTTAAAGAACTTTGTTGTTAAATGCATGTAAACAATAAGATTCTAGATTTGTACATTGTGAGAGTTAAATATGCAAAGATGAAGTGTAAACAACAGCATGAAGTTTATTAAGTATAGTTGTGGAAAGAAGAATGGTACTTGCTTGTGCTAGGTAAAATTTGTTGGGAGTGTGAACATCTTGTCTATGATACTGGAATTTACTTTTATAGCAAAAAAGTTTCATTCACTTAAGTATATTCTTGCTTTGGGACTATATTACTTTTAAAAGTTCCCTCATAAAAGGAGTTGGAATTATTTCAAAACATATACCCATGTTCTTGTGCAACTCTCTCTACCAGTGATGGTGATGCATCTTGCCTGTGAACTCTATGATTTAATGGTTAGCATGGCCTAATGCATGTTGTGTCGCTAAGACTTACTTTTTCTAATCGTATTGATCAGATTAAAGCATAATTATTGTAATTCTAGCATCATACATGATTATCCTATTAATAGCCTTATTTTCATTAATTCCCCAATTTCCAAGATAGTTTGGTTAAGACAAGTCAACCTTTAAACCTTAAGATTATGCTTGCATTGGGTATGTCTATACATGATATATGAATTCCTCTTACTCGATCTCTTATTCTCTATCATTTTTTTCTAATTTCTGTTTTAAATTCTTCCCATGGTGTGTTGCTCTATATATGGCCCACCAGGCACTGGGAAGACCTTGCAAATGTTGTAGCACATCATACTACCATGATCTTCATATGGGTAGGCGGTAGCTGGTGGTGGTATAATGATAGTAAAATAGTTGAGCACTTATGGAGTTATCTTTATTCAGTAATTTACTTATTTTAATTCAAAGTTTTGATGATTGCAGGTAAAGAAGCATTCAGGAAACAACTTAATCTTACTTTCAAATCAAATGCCTAATAGTAATAAGTAGTTTATGCCTTGCAATACTTGATTATGACAAAATTTTGTATTATTTTTGTATTCTAGCAAAATAGTTGACCCCTTCTCTCCCAAATTAGATCATTACCCGAGTTTATAAAAATGTTTTATTTATCCTTGTGGAATTATGTGGAATTACGTTGGATATGTTATTATTGATGTGTAACTTGAAGTTGATCGGCATGTATTTGCATTTTGAAGGTGATGTAAAGCTTCTCATACATTGTTTTGTGATGATATTGTGGAGACCAACAACCAAAGCTGTGACTATCGTATATATTACTCGAAACTAATGAAACATGATTAGAGTGTATATTCAATGTATTGAGATATAAATATTTTTATGTTTTAAGGTACCAAATAGCATGAGACAATTCATCGATTTATACTTGAAATCCATCATATATAGTCTTTTTCTCTGCTGCTTGTTTTGATCTTGAATTGAGAGGATTGTTTCTTATTGACCAAAAAAATACCAAATAAATAGTTTAATGCGGTTACAAGTATACACCTCAAACTTGTAGAAAAAAAAAGATATTGCAAAATCGAACATGTTGGGCCGTGCTAAGCACTGTCATGCCTATCTAGTATATATATATATATGATATTCTTATGATATATGAAATAATGTATATACACAATATGAGAAAGAATATATGTGTAATTGCGTATGGTGTATTGGAAAATAGGTATATGATATGTATACGTGAAAATAGTATATGTATGCAATATATAATTTACAAAATGGAAGTTGTTAGTGAATAATGTAATGTTTGTGTATATAGGCATATGCATGTGACAAAGTGATCTAGTGAAAATAATATATATATAATATACATGTAGTGTAGTATAGGTACCTTGCAGCCTTTTGTGAAATAGTTCGGGCCATGAAAACATGGGCCTTGATGTCATTGTTAGTATTTATCGAATGATTTTGGTTAGCTCCATTCTCTCCGTTTTCCATGAATTAATGGATTGAGACGCATGACTTAGCTATAGAATACATTTTATACTCTTTTATGACAACTTTTTAATCCTTGCTTGTTATGTTTATGATGCCTTTTAAGTACACGTGTTCTTCTACTTATATTATACTTGTTGCATCTTTATGCATATCCAGTGCTAACTGGACCAATTGATTTTATAGTTTGAGGCATCGCTTTCTTGAATGATACATTTCAATCGTTATGGATAGACCAATTATAGGATAATGGATCAAAAATATTTTGGGTAGAGACTTAAAAATTCTAGGTTAGGATAGTTTTAGACGGAATCTGAAAGAGGTGAGTTCTAGGAAAATTTGAAAATAAGTTGAGTGATAAGTCTAAGCTTGATTCATGTTTTTTAGTAGCTAAGACATTAAGGAACTCATAAGGCCTTTTGGAATTTAATTCAGGTGAGTTAAACTCCCGGTATCGAACTTGGCCTGAAGGGGTTAGTATAAAGCGTCAAGGGTCGAAGGTATGTTGTGAAATTGAAGCTTTTTGGAAGGTTTCCAAGTCTCTAATTCCGTGTGTTGGATTGCTATAGCGGGGTAAGTCGGATTTTAATGCCAAAAATTTCTCAAAATTGTTGAAGGAAGCTGATGGAACATGTCAAAGGAACAGGTTCGATGAAGCTGACTGACGAGTTAGAGTTAGAGCTACAATAGGACTAGACTACTAAATTTTATTTTATGTACAAGTCTATATTTTGTACGACTAAAGCTGATGTAGTCGACTAGGATAAGGTGTAAATAATATATTTGTGTTGTATTAGGATTCCTAGTGTAGCTAATATAAGACTCTTCTCCTATATAAGGAGTATGTAACTCAACCATTCAATTATCAATATAAGCCTTGATTTCTCTAATCCTAGACATGATATTTCTACGTGGTATCAAAGCAATAAAACTTTTCTGTTTTTTAACGTATTATATCAAAACCAAAACAACCACAATTTAGAACTGCAATGGCCCCTTCTACCAACACTTTTTTGACCTTTCCACTTCATCATCTTATTTCGTCCTACTCCATTAAACTTAAGCCAACGAACTATCTTATATGGAGGACACAAATGTCTTAGTTGATTCAAGTGATGAGATTAACCTATCTCATCACAGAACCACCTAAAGATACTTGTTCCACTGGACAGACTACTGAGAAAGTTGTAGGAGGCGAGAAAAGTGCAGAAGACAGCAATATTGTTGATGACTGGAAGGAGAAGGATATGTTGCTAAAGAGTTGGATCTCAGGCACCTTGACAGAAGAAAGCATGTACTTGATCGTAGGCTTCTCAACTGCCAAGAAGATGTGGGAATGCTTGGAAGAAGCTTATCTTCAAGCAACAAAAGATAAGGAGTTCCAGCTCAAACAACAACTGCAAAATGTGAAGCTAGGAACCAAAACAATTGACGAATATATTAAGGAATTCAAAGGCATATGTGATGGCCTTGCAACCATTCACAATCCTGTAGATGAAGATAACAAAGTGATTAATTTTGCTAGAGGTCTAGGTCTTAAGTACAAGACCTTCAGGACTGTCATGCTAGGTAAGGCACCATATCCTACTCTTAATCAATTTGTTAATGCTCTCAGGGATTTTGATATAAGGGAGGATGAAGAAGAAGTGCCTCAACAAAACCATAACATGTCATTCTCTACCCAAAGAGGCCGGGAAAAAGGAAACTACTCTCAAAGAAGAGGAAACAATAATTTCAATTCCAGAGGAAGAGGTTTTAAGCCTGCTGGACAAGGAATAGTTTCTTATAACAGCAGAAACGGACCAGGTCCACAGAACAGTCCTTCAAGTGGAAGTCATGAGAGGAACAATACTGATGCGTGTCAAATTTGTGGTAGGAATAACCATACTGCTCTTAAGTGTTTTTACAGGTGGGATTACTCTTACCAAGCTGCAGATGAGCTACCACAAGCATTGGCTGCTACTAATCTACAAAACACTACTGATGACACCTTGTATGTGGACTCAGGAGCAAGTAGTCATATCACACATAACGCAGGTATCCTAACTGATCTTAAACACTATAATGGACCAGATAAAATTATTATTGGGAATGGATCAAAGTTAGACATAACACATGTTGGGAACATATCCGGATCAGGTCTAAAGTTAAAAGAAGTTCTTGTAGTCCCTAAGATTAATAAAATTACTCTTAGTTAGTAAGCTTGCAAAGGATAATTGTTGCACTCTTGAATTTCATGAAACTAACTTTGTTGTAAAGGACAAGAAGACAAGGACACTGCTGGCCAAGGTAACTAAAAAGAATGGACTCCATGCTTTGGATGATAACAATCTCTATGTTTTAACTGCTGCACACGATTGGAACACGTCAGACAACATGCGGCATACTAGATTAGGACACCCTTGAAGTCTTTAAAAGTTTTGACTATAATAGTTGCATCAATATCAGTAGTTGGAATAAAATTCCTACTATTTGTTCTAGTTGTCAGTTGGGAAAGAGTTGTAAACTTCCATTTGATTTGAGAAATAAAATTGAGAAAGAACCTTTACTAAAAATTCATTGTGATTTATAAGGACCTGCTCCTATCGAATCTTTCCAACATATGAAATATTATGTCGTTTTTCTTGATGATCACATTAGATATACATGGATTTATCCACTGAAAAAGAAATCTAATTTTTTTGAGGTCTTTGTAAAATTCCAGAAAATGGTGAAAAAATAATTTTCTAAAGAGATTAAGATTTTTCAGTGTGATGGAGGTGGTGAGTTTATCCAAATAGACTCTATCAAGCATTTGGAAGATTATGGAATTATGAGACATATTTCATGTCCTAACACACCTGAACAAAATGGAGTTGCAGAGAGAAAACATAGGCATATTGGGGAGATTGGCTTAACTCTACTACTTCATGCTAACCTACCTTTGTTTCTATGGGTTGCGGCTTTCCTCACTGCAGTATTCCTAATTAATAGACTGCCTTCCTCAGTCGTAAATATGGTGACTCCATTTGTTAAGTTGTATGGGGAACAACCTGATTACAATAGCCTAAAAGTGTTTGGGTGTAGATGTTTTCCATATATCAAGGGTAGCAATAAGTTCAATCCAAAGACTTACCTTTGTGTGTTCATAGGGTAAAACAACTTACACAAAGGATATAGATGCTATCATCCACATACAAGGAGGGTCTACATATCTAGACATGTTGTGTTTGATGAAAACACATTACCTTATATGTCTCAGACTAACTGCAGGCACATGATAATTCTAATTCAGGGGAAGTACAGACTGTTAGTACACACGTTAATAGTGATAATGCTGCTATTACTCATATACTCATTGGTGATGAAAGTACCATTGACCTCTCAGGCGCAGGATCAGATGTTGAGGAACAAGTTGTGTGAACACCTAATGTTTGACGTGTTTATTTTACTCCTACAATATATAGTAAGGTCTTTTCTTATATTTTTGTTGTGTATTTTGGGTTGTTTGTCTTTGTTTATATTGTTTTTTTTAAAATTGGCCCAAATGACCCAATTTTTGATTGAATTGGGTTGATTTAGACCAAATTCCGATGGCCCAATCAATTTTGACCCGGTCTAAAAGAAATGGTCAAGATTAAATCTCTACCATCCATGATATTTTGATCCAAGGGCTCTTATGGACTCTACCCAAAAGATACAAAACTCCAAAAAATAATTTTTTTATTTGCATTTTTTATTTTCTTCTCCCCTTTGCTTCCACCTGTCGCCGGCGGCCACCACCCCTTGGTTGAAAAAATCTCTAAAATTTTATCATTTCTTCCTTTCACCCTCCTCTACACAAATCCGTAAAGCATTCGTTCATATCCATAGCCAAACTCCGTAGATCTAAGAAAAACCAAACATAAGTCTTCACCTTTTTCTTTAGATTTACAAAGTTTCGGTCATCCCCGTCCTATATCATTTACATAAAAGTGTAGAGCTCTTCAAGGGCTATCCTTTGATATAAAGTTTATGTCCAAAACCCGTCAACAAATTTTCCGGCATAGATTTCTAACGATCTCCATTCATCCGAAAATTTATGTCAATCATTTCCCCCTCTTAACCTCTATCCAAATCTGTCATTATCATTTTTTTAAACCATATAAGTCGTTATGGTGCCTGATTTATATTGTTTTGTTAGTACTCTTCAAGTTCTATCATGTTGAAATTGTTTCTTGAGTTTATTAATTTTTATTTTATTTATTAATTTCATTTTTTTATATTTTCTGCCTAATTTGTGGTGTTTTGATCTTCAAAATAGTTTAGATGTTTAGATTTTGTATTAGTGGACTGATTTTCTTTTGATTTTTGGGTCTTGATCAAATGAGTCTACATTTTGGGTCTATTTTAAATTTTCAGATGACCCATTTAGCTATTATTCAATTAATGAATAAAAGAAATGAGCCATCTAAAATGGTATTTTGGGTCTATTCTAAATTTTCAGATAACCCATTTAGCTATTATTCAATTAATGAAAAAAAGAAATGAGTCATCTAAAAGGGCAATGCAGTCTTTTAATTATTTTTTTCTTGGAAAAAGTAAAAGAAAAGAGGAAATTTCATTGATCATCTTGGGTGGCACCTTGGGAAAACAAAGAGTCTAATGCATGCATTGACTCTTAGGCTTTCAAGAAGAGTGGTGGATTTAATGCTTCACACCTATTTAAACTCATTCTTCTTTCATTTCAAGAGAGGAAAAAAAAGAACAAGGACAGAAAATTAGAAGAGGGAAATCATAAATTTTAAAAGAAAAAAAAATAGATATATATTTCATCTTTTGGTGGTCTTTGAAAGTTGAATTAAATTTTGCTTTCATCATTATTTTGTCATCATCTCTTTAGGTACATCTCTTTCCTTATATTTTGCAATGTAACTTCAAAAACTAATGAAGCATGTTTATATTTTTGATTAAATTATTATGTTTAGTTTATTTGAATTAGTTAAATATGTTATGATACTTAATAGGGAAAATTGTATATAATAACAAACTATTAATTCAAATTAAATGCTATAAATATAATTTGATTTAATTGTACCTCATAGCAAACTGTTGTTATTTCACCTCTCTCCTGGTGAATCTCGCTTGCCACTCTTATTCTCTCCCTCGCCTCTCCCGTTTTTTATACAAACGCAAGTGTATAAAGTGCGTTTGTGTTTGTATGAAGCGAGAGAAAATTGTATAAATACATATATTTTCGTTCTCCTCTCTCCCCTCTCCTAGATCTTGCTCTCTCATTCACCTCTTTCAATTTATACAAAAAACTCAAATTGTATAAAATATGTTTGTGTTTGTATAAAGCGAGAGAAAATTGTATATATATACATATATTTCGTTCCTCTCTCCCAGATCTCGTTCGCCACTCTCCCAGATCTCGCTCTCTCACTTTATACAAAAATGCAAATGTATAAAATGCGTGAAAATTGTATATATACATATATTTTCGTTCCCCTCTCTATATGTTGCTTCTTTTTTTATTAATTTTTTTTTCTCATTATTAAATAAATTTTGAGTCATCAATTATCAGTCTTTTTTTTTAAAAAAAAATATTAAATACAAGCACGTGTTCGGTTACAATCCTTGGAATGTACTTTTTTTTTCTAAAAAGTGGTCTTGTGTGCGGTTATGCTCCTAGGCCAATCAATTTTTTTTTTATTAAAAAAAAAATTTAGTAACTAACACAAAGCTACTTTTTATCCAAAAATTATTTTAGCCTAACATGAGTTGATAAATCGACCGTGCTAAAAACACGGGACTTAGGGGTGCCTCACACTTTCTGTCCGACCAATAGAATTCCTTACCCAATCTCTATTTTCATAGACTAAAAATAATATTTTTTTCTCTTTTAAATTAGGAATTACCAAGTGTCTTGAAACACCTAAAAAACATAATTTCAATTGGCGACTCAAAAACAAAAAAAATATTATTTTTTAAAACCGTCATATCCCTAACATTTGTTAAAAAGGAAAGTGGTGTGACAAATTTGGCGAATCTGCTGGGGACCCTATTTAGAATTCGATCTTTGTACATTGACTATATTTGACTATTTTGATTATTTGGATAAAAAAAATTTGGTGGCAAATTGCGCTATTTCAGTGATTTATTATTTTGATGTTGTGTGATTGTATATAAATTGCCTTCTCTAGCAAATTCTCTGAGTCTCGTGAATTTTTGTTATACACTGTGTGTGCGGATACGCTCCATGGGACTTCTAGCTAGGATGAGTCAATGTGCGGTTACGCTCCTGGTTCTAAGTTTGTCACATATGTTAGGCATGGTTGGACCACCAGTTAGGCCGGAATAGCTCTGCTATCGGTATGCTGCCCTCACCGGCTCGAGTTGTCCACTCGAGTAAATCCAGTCTAGACACCTTCCATATAAAGTGTTAAACCTAGCAAAAACTATCCCTGGTAGTTTACGTTTATTTGCATCACATGCATTTGACTTAGAAAATCTAAGATATATATCCACTCTAGACCAACATGTTCCTTTTATGTGCTTCGTGAAAATAATTTGTTTAGAAGGCCTTTACATTGTTGATCAGCTTTATAATAGCTTTGTCTTTTCATTTTTTTTATAAAAATAAAAATAAAAAAAGAGGTTGAAATAAAAGGGCTGGTCTTTCAAGTGTGAGTCTTTTTTCTTTATAAATTACGCACACCTGATTCTCACTAAAATGAGATACGTAGGCATCCCTTCTCGGGTTCGGTGTTTGTAAAAAATTAGTTTTCTTTCTTCCCTCGGTTAAAGTTTGTCATAAAACATTAATTGGATTCTATTCAAAGGTACAAATAGCACCTCCGACCAAAGGACAGGGTTCCAAAAGGCTTAGAAGTGAAGGAATCCAGAGTTCATGATCGTTGACACGATACTCAAGGATTTAGGGCGATGATGGATAGACATGGGAGTCATGAGCAAAGGAGATTAAAAGAACATTTGGTACATCTAGTGCATCTAATTGAGATTGACCCTAGAAGGGATGTGATCGAGGCATTGATTCCTTTCTAGGATCCAAAAAATAATGTGTTTCGATTTTCTGACTTTGAGATGACACCAACTTTGGAAGAAATCGCCAGATTCATGGGGAAGGGGTACAATGTTCGGGGTGCTGATCTCCGCAATAAAAAATCTATAATTCCAAAGAACGTTGATGCCAAAAAGTCTCTAGAATTTCTCAAGATCAATCAAATAGCGAATGAGAGTTTGAAGAATGGGTGGGTCTCATTGGACTTTTTATACGAGAGGTACGGCTAAAAGGATGGATTTAAAAACTATCAGAACCAACTTAGCAACCAAGGGGTGAAGAGGCTTGGAAGGTGAATGGATGTTTTGCCTTCATTGTCGCATTTTTGGGGATCATTGTTTTCCCCAAATGGGACAAGCATATCGACATTCGTCTGGCTGGGGTGGTGTAGGCGCTGACCACAATAGAAAGTCCTACTATTATTTCTATGATCCTGACAGATATGTTTTGTGCATTGACTAAATGCATAAATTAGGAAATGTACTTTGAAGGCTGCAACATCTTGTTGCAAATATGGTTTTTGGAACTTCTTTATCACCATGATCGTGCGCGCAGGTTCACTCCAGACTGGTGTAATTATGTTTCCTCCCATAAGGAAAGGGAAGCAAAAATAAATCTTCCAAAAGGATTTTTTGCGTGTGAAGAGAAACTTTAGGTGATCACGTCTAATGAAATAGTGTGAAATTATTACTGGCTCCCAGCTAAGGATGTCATTTGCATGTCTTGTGGTATCTCATTTCTTGTGTTGATTGGGCTTAGAGGTGTTCAACCCTATGCCCCACTTCAGGTTATGCGTCAGTTGGCTAGAGTTCAAGAAATCCCACCAAATGATGATATGGGTAGATTTGTATTTGACACCCCGCCAGGTTTTGCCTTTGATAGCACTGATATTCTGAAGATCTGGTTTGAGAATATAATTTCTGAGCTAAGGGAAATGGTTGTGGAGCAAGATAAAGGAAAAGTGGTGCCTGGGTACCTATAGTGGTTTCGTTATCTAGTAACATTTGGTGACATTGCCGAATGATCAAGCAGAAAAAGAAAATACCAGCACATCATAATACAGCTGGAGAAGGTCAAAGCCATCATTGCCTGGCAAGAAGTTCAAGTCCAAAGAGAAAGAAATTACCAGTTGGAGTTACATGATGTGGAAGGGAAATTGCAACATGCAGAAATTAGCCCGGTTAGAAGAAGAGTTAGATAGTAGAATTCACTTGGTCCGATAAATAAAAAAGGAGCAGAGTTTTGAAATTTCTCGATTGAAGAGGGACTTAGTGGCATATGAAAAGGTCGTGCACTACCAAAAGGGAGAACTTCAGCAGCAGAAGGAGAAATTTGAGAAAGAAAGGTCATGTTGGATGCGTTTACATGATCAACTTAATGCACAGTTAGAAGAACATAAAAGGAAAATCAGTCATTGTGTCGATATCGAAGTAGGGGCAAAAACAAATGATCATTGAGAGAGCAACACTTCGCCATCAACTTGAAGCAGCAGAGGAACAAGAGGCCCTCTTAAGGAACAATCTTAGGGATCATCAAGTTTGGTTGAATAACTGGTATGAAAATATGGGCAGGGCTAGGCGTCAAGTTCATCAATTGGCGGAACAAACCTCCTATGTTATTAAAAATCATCGTCGTATGAATGATCCAGAAGTGTCACTCCCCAAGCTACCCCCGAGAAGTGGACACGGGACCTAGGACCACAACTAATCCCAACCTAACCCTATTGGCATGATCATGAGCATATTAAAGATAATAAACTGATGCGGAAGCTAACTCATAAATAAAATGAAAAGATGGGGAATACCCATGTACAATAACTGAGATAAATGATAGCTGATGAGTTTAATACAAGGAAGATATTAACTCAATACTAAGCTGAATCTAATTATGTCTGAAATAAGCCTCTAAACTGACTAGAAGTGCTGGGACATGCCACAGCTTAGTCTAGAAAATATGACATGACTATTGTCTTCGAAGAATGATGACTTACCACTGATGCTGCTGAACTGGAGATCGGGAACCGATCTAAGCGTGATCTGGACGTTGAGAACCTGAACCTACATCACGAGAAGATGTAGCGCACGTATGTGTCAGTACTTGAAAGGTACTGAGCATGCAGGATAGATTAAGTTGAAATACATATAACTGAACAAAATAATAAAGCAATGAAATAATGTGAATATGATATAGATACTGATAATACTGAATACTGAGCTAACTGATGCAATGACCAAATTTATAACATGCTGAGACTGAATACTGACTGTACTGAAATATGGTCAATGCAATAGAGTCTGACTGAACTGTGGGAGCTACTAATAACCGACATAAAACCACATGAGCTAAATGTGGAGTCCGATGTATACGCCCCATCGAGAGGACCCAATATACCCTGCCAGAGGTATAGAGGCATGCTGGCGTGATCACTAAACTGATGTTGCCCACAGAGGGGACTTACACCTACGTGGCTCGTAGTTCTGGGACTATATGGGTACGCTGAAACCCTAGTCCAACTCGGTATTATGCTACTCCCAATGAATTAAGTAGTTAACTGGTTATGACTGAATTTCTGTAAATACTGGATAGCTCGAAACTGAACATGCAAACTGAGAATGCAACAATTAATCTGATAATGATGCATTAATAACTGAGGCATGTATAGCTGAATAACTGAGATATCTGACCTAGCATGTGTAATTCAAGAACTAAAGAAATACATAGCTAGGGTTCTGAAATTCATGCGAGAAACGATGTAATAACATGATAATCTGATTTGGAACATTTAAATAACTAATTCATGATGATCTGTTGTAATTCTAGAAACCCTAGGTCTGTTCATAATCATGGAATCAAGAATCTGACTGAATTCTAGGGACCTAATGGGCGAAAGGAACCCACTAGTGAAATCCCACATACCTGGTGACGAATTCCACGGAGAAATCTTTCAATTTCGAGGTTGGAACTGATGGAACCTTGCTGCGTTCTTGAACTAGGGTTCTTGACCTATTTTCTCCTCTTAGCATTCTAATTCTTCTAAGTTTGATTAATGATTTGACTTATGTAAGTTCTAGTTATGTTTCTAAGCTTAAACTGACTAAAACCTTATAATTTAGGGTCTTAACGATGTATTTTAGGGGTTAAACGAAATAGGAAAAGACCAAAAGACCCCTGACTTAATTATTGTCGGAGTGACTGACGGACGGGACTGACGGGCCGTCATTCAATCGACGGTCTGTCAATTGGAATCGTCAGTCGAGTCTGCCCGACAGGGCTTCACTAAAACGAGCATAACTTTTTATTCGGAGGTCGGACGTGGAAGGAGGATTCAATTATCTATCATATCATAGGTCATGGGACACATAATTCCTTTTGTGCTAAAAGTTATGACCATCTGAAGTTAACCCATCAACAATTTTCAGCTAACTGGCTGTTGACCCTCATTTACGGTTAGACCTACGGATCGTGGATCGAAATGACGGTCCGTGCTGGTCGACCGTAGTTTGTGTCAGAGGCTGGGTAAAAGAGGTCTCGATCTACGAACACAGTCCACGGACTGTGAGTCTGTCCGTGGGTCGACACTTAGCCAATTTTTCTGAGCTTGGTTGGGGAGGGGTTGCAGTGGTGAACCACGGACCACCAGCACGAGCCGTGGTCTGACCTACGGTCCGTGGATGGCAACCGTGGGTTGCACCTGCAACTTCTCAAAATCTGCATTTTTGTCTGTTTTGGCTACGGGCTGTTACATTATCTCCCCCTTGAGAACATTCGTCCTCGAATGAAGACTAAACTAGCTGAAATGAAGGGAGAGGGCTGCAATCCCTACCACTAAACACTGAGAACTGAATTTCTGACTGAACTGAGTTCCAAGGACATGCAAATATGCTGAAAATGCAAGTACAAATTGGAGGAACATGATTCTAAGACTGAATTTGCGCATGAATGACTGAAAAATTGAAGAGGAACTATTACCTCAAGCTGGAGTGGAATCGGAAGAAAAGAGGTGAGGGTAGTTGGACTTCATGGCTGCTTCTGCTTCCCAAGTAGCTCCCTCTACGGACTGATTCCTCCACAAAACCTTGACTGAAGCGACTTCTTTATTTCTCAACCTTCTAACCTGACGATCGAGAATCTCAACTAGTACATCCTCATAAGAAAGGCTATCTTTCACGGCCACACTCTTTAATGGCGCTATGGATGCTAGATCACTCACACACTTCTTCAAAAGAGAAATATGAAAGACTGGATGCACTGCTGCTAAGTCTGCTGGCAACTCTAACTCATAAGCCACTTTACCAATCTTTTTCAAGATCCAGTAAGGGCCTACATATCTGGGATTGAGCTTCCATTTCTTGCCAAATCTCATCACCCCCTTCATAGGTGACACTTTCAGGAAAACCCAATCATCAACTTGGAACTCTAATTCTCTTCTTCTCACATCTACATAAGACTTCTGGCGACTCTGAGCAGTCTTAAGTCTATCTCTAATGAGTTGCACTTTCTCCATAGCATCAAGGACCGAATCTGGTCTTATCAAGGCTGCTTCGTCTACTTTGAACCAACCTACCGGAGATCTACATCTACGCCCATACAAGGCCTCATAAGGAGCAATCTGAATGCTGGAATGGTAACTATTGTTATAGGCGAACTCAATGAGAGAAAGGTGATCATCCCAACTACCCTTGAAGTCGATCACACAAGCTTTCAACATGTCCTCTAAGGTCTGAATGGTACGCTCTGCCTGACCAACCGTCTGGGGATGAAATGTTCTGCTAAGATTAACCTGAGTACCAAGACCCTTTTGAAATGACTTCCAAAAATGAGAGGTAAACTGAGGACCTCTATCTGAGATGGTAGACAAATGAACCCCATGCAACCTCACAATCTCATTAATGTAAAGCTTGGCATAATCCTCCGCTGATTCTGTAGTCTTAACCGCCAAAAAGCGAGAAGACTTAGTAACCCTATCAACAATCACCCAAATGGAGTCATGATGTCTGTGAGTACGAGGTAAACCTGTGATGAAGTCCATGTTGATCATTTCCCACTTCCAAGTAGGAATGTCAATCTCTTTAGTCATACCTCCTGGTTTCTGATGTTCTACCTTGACTTGCTGGCAATTGGGGTACTTAGCTACAAAATCTGCTATATCTCTTTTCATACCATTCCACCAATAGACTTCCCACAGATCGCGGTACATCTTAATTAGTGGCGCCTGGATGAATAGAATATCTAGAATTATGGGTTTCTACAAGAATATGTTGTCTCAACTCGCCCACATTAGGAACACATAATCGACCCTGGTAGCGAAGCACACCATCTCC
>NW_006239630.1:14767-18689 GCF_000226075.1 Solanum tuberosum | reverse complement strand
TGCTACTACATTTGCCTTACCAGGATGGTAATGCACACTCATCTCATAATCTTTGAGGAACTCAAGCCACCTTCTCTGGCGAAGATTCAATTCTTTCTGGGTGAATACATACTGGAGGCTCTTATGGTCTGTGAACACATCTATATGAACACCATACAAGTAGTGTCTCCAAATCTTGAGTGCAAACACCACTTCTGCAAGCTCGAGTCATGAGTCGGATAATTCTTCTAATGTACCTTAAGTTGTCTACAAGCATAAGCTATAACCTTACTTCGCTGCATCAACACACAACCTAGGCCGACTCTGGATGCATCACAATAGATAACATAACCATCTGAACCCTCTGGTAGAGTCAAGACAGGAGCTGTAGTCAACCTAGCTTTCAATTCTGCGAAGCTTTTCTCACAATCATCTGACCACTGGAACTTAACCTTTTTCTGAGTCAACCTAGTCAATGGTGAGGCTATGGATGAAAATCCTTCCATAAACCATATGTAATAGCCCGCTAAACCCAAGAAACTTATGATATTTGTAGCAGAAGTAGGTCTGGGCCATTGTTTCACTGCTTCTATCTTTTGGGAATCTACTCGAATTCCTTCACTAGACACAATATGCCCCAGGAAAGAAACTGATTGTAACCAAAACTCGCACTTGTTAAATTTTGCAAATAACTGGCGATCTTTGAGAGTTTGCAGAACAACTCTCAAATGACTCGCATGTTCTTCCTCATTCCTAGAGTAAATGAGGATATCATCAATAAGCATACGACAAGTCTAAGTACTGCTTGAACACTCTGTTCATCAAATCCATGAAAGCTGCAGGTGCGTTGGTTAGTCCAAATGACATACTACAAATTTATAATGACCATACCGAGTTCTGAAGGCTGTCTTCGGAATGTCACTATCTCTGACTCTAAGCTGATGATAACCTGATCTGAGGTCTATCTTTGAGAAATGACTAGCACCCTGAAGTTGGTCGAACAAGTCATCAATCCTGGGGATAGGGTACTTATTCTTGATTGTGACCTTGTTCAACTGCCTATAGTCAATGCACATTCTGAGAGAACCATTGTCCTTCTTCACGAACAACACTAGTGCACCCTAGAGAGAAATACTAGGTCCGATGAAACCCTTATCTAGAAGGTCTTTCAACTGGTCTTTCAACTGCTCTTTCAATTCCTTAAGCTCAACTAGAGCCATTATGTAAGGAGGAATAGAGATAGGCTGGGTATCTGGAAGGAGATCAATTCGAAAGTCGATTTCCCTTTCGAGAAGAACTCCGAGAAGATCATCTGGAAACTCATTGACTACATGGACTGACTTAAGAGTTGGGGATCCAGAGATAGAATCCTTAACCCGAACTAAATGATAGAGATAGCCCTTAGAGATCATCTTTCTGGCCTTAAGGTAAGAAATGAATCGACCCATAGGTGCTAAGCTACTACCCTTCCATTCAAGGATTGGTTCGTCTGGAAACTGAAAACGAACAATCCTAGTCCTACAATCGACTGAGGCATAACATGAATGTAACCAATCCATGCCTAGAAGATATCGAAGTCTACCATTTCTAACTCTACAAGATCTGCTGAGGTGACTTTCTGAGAGACTGTGACATGGCAATTTCTGTATACCCGTCTAGCTATAACTGGGTCACCGACTGGAGTAGAGACTGAGAAGGGTTCTGAAAGAGTTTCTGGGCTAACACTGAATTGGACTCCTATGTAAGGAGTTACAAAAGACAAAGTAACCCCTGGATCTAACAATGCATAAACATTAAGATTAAAGACTCGTAACGTACCAGTGACTACATCAGGAGAATCTTCCTGATCTTAACGAGCCTGAAGAGCATAGAGCCTATTTTGGCGCTGCCCGCCACCAGTACCAAAATAGTTACCCTACTGAGTCGGGCGACCTGCTGGTGCTGCTGAAGTTGTAGACTGAGCTCTACCATTATTTCCTCCTTGACCTTGTCTAGAAGGACAATCCTTCAATCTATGACCAGACTGACCACACCCAAAACATCATTCCTTAGCTGCAAAGCACTCGCCCAAATGGTTCTTGTTACATTTCGGGCAAGTTGGGTAAGTTTTGGTGCCTGAAACACTACCTTGAAACTTAGAGCCTGACGCCCTACCTTTCTGATCATTACGGAACCTAGGGGATGGAACACTACCTGATGAAAGTGCTGGAGTCGAGGACTTCTGCTGAAATTGCGAGCGATTTCCACCACCCGATTTCTGTTGGGAATACTCGTAGTTACCTGTTCTTGCTTTCTTAGTCTCCTTAGCCTGTTCCCTAAGCTTATCACCCTCAAACTGTAGAGCATGAGTCATGAGCCTAGAAATGTTCATGTCTCCCAACAACATAGCATTCCTACACTCTGTTTTCACTAAGTCTGACACTCCACACAGAAACTTATTCATCTGAGCCCTAGAATCAGCAACCATGTGAGGAGCATACCTGGAGAGTTGGTTAAACTTGAGCCCATACTCTTGGACAGTCATGTTACCCTGCCTTAAGTTCATAAATTCCTGGGCCCTTGCTTCTCTCAACTCTATGGGGAAAAACTTGTCCAGAAAGGTTTCGCTGAACCAATCCCAAGTAATAGGAGCGGCATTTGTACCCCTGTTCTCCTTCCACTGAGTATACCATATATGAGCAACATTCTTAAGTTGGTAAGATGCTAACTCAACCCGATCATTCCCAGTTACCTACATCACTTCAAAGATCTTCTTGATCTCATCCAAGAAATTATGGGGATCTTCACCAGTCTGCGATCCTAAGAACTCAGGTGGATTCATCCTAACAAAGTCACGAACCCTTACAGCTGCTGATCCACCATTTGCATTCACAGGAGCTTGAACCCGCTGATTGTTCTGCTTAGCGACACTCTGAGCCAATATCTGAATGGCATTCCTGAATTCAGCATTTAAGACTTCCTGATCCGAAACTGGAGGAGCTGCGTTTGCATTCCTGGCATAAGCTCTACGAGGAGGCATGATCACTAAAACGTAGAACATCGAGTTAGAACAGAATTAGATCATACTTTACGCACGAAAAGAGTAATAAGAAAATGAAGATTTCCTAAAACACTTTGTAGCCTCCCCCTCATTAGATGTGGTGCGCACTACACATCCATGAAAAGGACTCTACCTAATGCGGCTTTTCAGACATCCTAGGACACTTAAATCTAATGCTCTGATTCCAAGTTTGTCACGCCCCGAGCTACCCCTGAGACGCGGACACGGGACCTAGGACCACAAGTGATCCCAAGCTAACCCTGCTGGCATGATCATGAGCATATTAAAGATAATAAACTGATGCGGATGCTAAGTCATAAATAAAATGAAAAGATGGGGAATACCCATATACTATAACTGAGATAAATGATAACTGATTAGTTTAATACAAGCAAGATATTAACTCAATACTAAGCTGAATCTAACTATGTCTGAAATAAGTCTCTAAACTGACTAGAAGTGCTGGGACATGCCCCAGCTAAGTCTATAAAATCTGAAATTAAAAGACTGAAAACTGAAAGATGATATGACTATTGTCCTCGAAGAATGATGACTCACCACTGATGCTGCTGAACTGCAGATCGGGAACCGATCTAAGCGTGATTTGGATGCTGAGAACCTGAACCTACATCACGAGAAGATGTAGCGCATGTATGCGTCAGTACTTGAAAGGTACTGAGCATGCAGGATAGAGTAAAACTGAAATAACATATAACTGAATAAAGCAATAAGGCAATGAAATGATCTGAACATGATATAGATACTGAAAAATACTGAATACTGAGCTAACTGATGCAATGACCAAATTTATAACATGCTGAGACTGAATACTGACTGTACTGAAATATGGTCAATGCAATAGAGTCTGACTGAACTGTGGGAGCTACTAATAATCGACATAAA
>NW_006239630.1:7841-14311 GCF_000226075.1 Solanum tuberosum | reverse complement strand
TCATAATAAGGGAATCAAGAAACTGACTGAATTCTAGGGACCTAATGGGCGAAAGGTACCCACTAGTGGAATCCCTCATACCTGGTGACGAATTCCACGGAAAAATCTTTCGATTTCGGGGCTGGAACTGAAGGAAACTTGCTGCGTTCTTGAACTAGGGTTCTTGACCTCTTTCTCCTCTTTAGCGTTTCTAATTCTTCTTAAGTTTGATTAATGTATTTGACTTAGGTAAGTTCTAGTTATGTTTCTAGGCTTAAACTGACTAAAACCTTATGATTTAGGGTCTAAATGACGTATCTTAGGGGTTAAATGAAATAGGAAAAGACCAAAAGACCCCTGACTTAATTGTTGTCGGAGTGATTGACAGACGGGACTGACGGGTCGTCATTCAATCGACGGTCCGTCGATTGTCGTCGGTCGAGTCTGCCCGATAAGGCTTCACTAAAACGAGCATAACTTTTTACTCGGAGGTCGAATTTTAGCAAATTCGGTGGCGTTGGAAAGATGATTCAATTATCTATCATATTATAGGTCATGGTACACAAAATTACCTTTGTGATAAAAGTTATGACCATCTGAAGTTGACCCATCAACAATTTTCAGCTAACTGGCTGTTGACCCTCATCTACGATCAAACCTACAGACCGTGGATCGAAATGACAGTCCGTGCTGGTCGACCGTAGTTTGTGTCAGAGGCTGGGTAAAGGAGGTGTCGATCCACGGACACAGACCACGGACTGTGGTCTGACCTACCGATCGTGAGTCTGTCCGTGGGTCGAGACTTAGCCAATATTTCTGAGCTTGGCTTGGTAGGGGTTGCAGTGGTGAACCACGGACCACCAGCACGGGCCGTGGTTTGACCTACGGTCCTTGGATGGTAACCGTGGGTTCCACCTGCAACTTGTCAAAATCTGTATTTTGGTCTGTTTTGGATACGGGGTGTTACAAAAAGCGGCTGAGCAAGCATAGGCCATTGTTCCCCATCTGCCGAAGGTGTTGTTGAATCTGTATGAGACCTTGGGAGGACAAAGAAAGCCCAAGGAAGATGATGAAGATTGAAGAAGAGTTTAGCTCTTTTGTTTGTTTGTTTGTTTCATCTTGTTTTGTTTAAGACTCAGTGTTTCAGTTTAAAGTTTGGTGTTCAAAGAGGTCATGTTGATCATGGTTGTGTTTAAACCCATTGATTTTGTCATTTTGCTTAAAGTTTTTTTGGAAATGAATGAAAGGGTTTGATTTTGCTTGTCTAAATCAATGTTTTTGAGTTGTCGAATTTTCTGAACTACATAATGATCTGATTCATACGGCGACATGATACGTAGGCAACCTCTAAAGGGTTCAATCAAAACTTTAAAAAAAATGAAAAAAAGGAAGACAATGAGCGAAGCAAAGCTGGGATGAGACAATGGCCTTCTGAAATCATATTACTATGTGATTAACAAATGTGTGATTGATGTCTAACCCCTAACAAGTTTGTTCATGTCTTTAGTTTAGTAAGCTTTCGGTGGTTGGTTTGTGGTAAACTGGCAGAACACCCTACTTTACCAGGTCAAAGGTAAGAGCGTCAATTACAAGCAATACTGAAACTGTGGTGAACCCAGTGGATACTCCAGTTGATTCAACGACAAGAGAGTCAGCCACTATTGAAGAAAATCGGACATTGAGGCATGTTATGGCACACTTATGGCAAGCCTGGGCCAATGGCCAAGAACCACCAACGTCTATTCCCAATTTTCTTGAGATCACCAGTATCAGATCTTCATATTCTCAGGTCTCAATATCAGATCCTTTCTTCCCTCCGAGGTATGGTCCATTTGATAATTGTGGGGCCGGACCATCAACAACACACCCTCAAGGCATGCCACTCAGGAATAATCCCACTGTCGCGATAGCTGCACCGGTATATACTCTCCCACAACCAACTGTGACGTAGAGAGCAGCTCAAGAGGGACAGTTCACCGTCCATCCAGAGCAATACTATACTCATGGGATAACATTCGGGGGCCTAACTCTGTACAATTCGACTCCCCTATTGATATTGAGAGGCCCACTCAAGGCTCATAGCAAGAGGAAATGTTGAAGAAAATGAAAAGCATCGAGCAACACATGAAAAGTAAGCAAGGGCTAGGAGGGCACAAAAGTGTCACTTTCAAAGACTTGTGTATGTTCCCAAATATCAACCTGCCACCTGGATTCAAAACCCCTAAGTTTGATAAGTATGACGGGCACGGTGATCCCATAGCCCACCTCAAGAGATACTGCAATCAACTTAGAGGTGCAAGGGGTAAAGTGGAACTGCTCATGGCTTATTTTGGTGAGAGTTTGACTGGTGTTGCCTCAGAATGGTTTATAGACCAAGAAATCTCCCACTGGCACATCTGGGATGATATGGCACAAGATTTTGTTAGACAATTTCACTACAATGTTGACATTATGCCAGATCGCAATACACTCTCTAATATGAGAAAGAAACCAAATGAAAGCTTCAAAGAGTATGCTATCAAATTGAGGGAACAAGCAGCCCGGGTCAAGCCACCATTAGATGAGCAATAATTGGTTGATATCTTCATAGAGGCTCAAGATCCTAACTACTTCCACCACTTGACAGCCGCAATAGGAAGACCGTTTCAAATTGGAGAAATGGTCGAAAGTGGTCTCAAAACAGGAAGGATTGTGAGCCAGGCAGCAATCAAAGCTACCACACAGGCCATTCAAGGTGGTTCAGGAAGTTTTGGGAATTGAAAAAGAAAAGAGGAAATTTCTTCGCTAGCATTAGGGTCAAGGGGTGCTCAAAGGAATTCTAATTGTCCTTACCCACCACTTCAGGGACAATCTAGCTATCCTTAACATTACTACCCTTATGTCCCTCAATTTCCAATAGCTCCATCTCCATACACGGTCTTCAATGCTTAGTCATATGTGCATCCTCCCAATCGCCCATATTTTTGGGCCCCAACTCAAGGAAACCTTCGCCCACAGCGACCACCCTATCAAGTCCCTTACAACCCTCTTCCTATGCAAAATTATGCTCAAGAGTAGGGACAAAAAAGGAAATTCACTCCATTGGGAAAGTCATACTCTAGCTTGTTTCAAAAGTTAAGAAAGATATGAGTGATTAGGTCTATCCCACCACATTGTTTGAATCCAACTACTCCAGGTTTCCATGCCAATGAAAGATGTGAGTATCATTTAGGGGCCCAGGACACAACACTGATAATTGTTGGACCTTGAAGGGGGCGATAGAGAAGCTAATCGATCATGGAGTGGTCATTGTGACGGATGATCAAAACGCTCCCAATGTGACTAATAACCCACTTCCAGCTCAAAACAATTTAGTGGGTATGATGCGATGATCAAGAGTACAAACTCCTTGGAAAAATGGTAAAGTTGTTTAGGTAGATCGGAGAGGAAGAAAACTCGATAAAGAGTTCAGAACCAGTTGCAGTTTTTATTGTGGAAGGTGCAACCTTGATACCAAAGTTTTGTGTGTCCCGGGGGTTTCGAAAGGGATTGAAGTTCGAGCAGGTATGTCAAAGTTGTATGTATCAAAGGGTTTTTCATTAACACAACCTGACCAAAATTGCTTGGCAAAGTTGAAAGGACCTATCTTTGTTAAGCCCGTCCAACAGCTTCCGGTAACTGATTCAAAGGCTATCCCTTGGAACTCTAACAAAATCGCTGTGGTTTACTGAGGAAAGGAGATTGTTGAAGAGGTTAATGAAGCAGGAGGGTTGACACCCTCTGGAAGATGTTATTCTCCAGAAGAATTAAGAAAATGGAAGATGACTCAAAACATCCAAGTACCATTGAAGAAAGCAGTTACTGAGGAAGAAGCAGAAGAGTTTCTAAAAAAGATTAAGGTTCCATATTACTCTGTTGTGGAACAATTAAAAAAAACCCCGGCATAGATTTCATTGTTGTCTCTACTCTTGCTCTCAGAAGAACATCGTCGTGTGTTGAATAAGATTTTGAATGAATCACATGTATCGAAGGAGACCACGGTAAATCAGTTAGAGAAAATGGCCAAGCGCATCTTTGAGTTGAACACCATCACTTTCACTGATAATGAGTTGCCCACGAAGGGAGCTGGACACAACAGAGCTTTGCTTTTTACAGTGAAATGTGAAGGGCACTATGTAAAGAGGGTCATGATAGATGTGGGATCAGGGGTAGACATATGTACTCTTTCGACGCTGCAAAGCTTGAAAATTAACCCTGACAGAATTTGCCCCAGCAATGTATTTGTTCGAGCTTATGATGGCTCAAGGCGGGATACCATTGGTGAAATCAAGTTAAACATGACAATTGGACTGGTAGACTTTATGATTGTGTTCCAAGTAATGGACATGGACAGTTGGACACATCTTATAATTTTCTATTGAGAAGGCCATGGATCCACATGGCTCGGGCAGTCCCATCAACTCTGCATCAATTTGTTAAGTTTGAACACAACCATCAGGAAATCATTGTGCATGGGGAAGATGATCTACCTATTTGCAGAGATCCCTCAATTCCATACATTGAGGCAAAAGAGAGATGTGATTCCGTTGTTTACCAGTCTTTTGAGGCCGTATCAGTCGATCGCTTTAAAGAAGGAGACCTCATCATCCAACTGTGTCTCTCTTCTTCCTCTTCAATGGTAGCAACGACCATGCTCAAATATGGTTATCAACCTGGTAAAGGTTTGGGACTATGTTCGCAAAGAATCGTGGATCCCATTACTCTTTTAGGAAACCAAGGCACATCTGGCCTCAGATACAAACAAAGCAAGAGAAATGGAGATAAGGCTAAGAATCACAAAAGGACTGATTGGGCGTTGCCACACCCGATTCCCCATATTTCTCATTCCTTTATTAAGCCTCAGGGTCCAGAAATGGAAGCTTCTTTTATTCATGAAGACATTGAAAAAGTTATTCAAGATCTCAGTCAGTTGTTTTGTAAAGTAAACATAGTCCAAGTTGGTGAAGGTACAAGTCATGCCGATATGCAGCTCGTGGGCTCAAGTGTTGAGCTAAACAATTGGGAAGCCACTCATTTCCCCATAAGGAAGGAGTCTTGGTAGTTTGTTTTGCTACTCTTTTGTATTTTGTTTTTGTCAGGGTTGTGATCCGAAAATTTGAAAGTATTCTAAATTAATGTCAACCCTTCTATCCTTTTTTTTTATTTCAATGAAATGAAATTCCAGTTTCATAGTAAAATTCCCCTCCCCTAATTCTTATTCTCCATTTTTCAGTTATGTAAATGTCGTCTTTGATAACATGACATGCATGCGGAATTCACTCCCAGATCTCAAAGAGTTGTTTATTTTTGAATCACCAAGTTGAGAGGTTGAATATGATGAAGGAGAGACTTTTAGGGAAATTAATAGGGAATTGGAACGGTTTAAGCACAAACCTAAGCTTAATCTTAGTGAAATCGAGGCCATCAATTTGGGAAGTAATGAGGAAGTCAAAGAAATAAAAATAAGTCTTCATGTCAAGAAGGAAACTAGGGATGCCTTAATACAAATTTTGTTTGAATACAAAGATGTGTTTGCTTGGTCCTATGATGACATGCCAGGTTTGAGTGTTGATTTAGTGGTCCATAAGTTTCCCACTCATCCTGATTTTCCATCCGTCCAACAAAAAAGAAGAAAATTCAAACCGGACATGAGTGAAAAAATCAAGGAAGAAATCATGAAACAACTAAATGCAAATGTGATCCAAACCATTCGTTACACTACTTGGTTGGCAAATGTTGTCCCTGTGCCGAAAAAAGATGGAAAGACAAGAGTTTGTGTTGACTCTCGGGATTTGAACAAAGCTAGTCCAAAAGACAACTTTCCCTTGCCCAATATCCATATTCTAGTTGATAATTGTGCCAAACACGAAATTCAATCTTTTGTGGATTGCTACGCGGCGTATCATCAAATCTTGATGGATGAAGTGGACGCTAAGAAAACTGTTTTCACACCTCCATGGGGAACTTATTGCTATCGGGTCATGCCATTTGGTCTCAAGAATGCTGGGGCAACTTACATGAGAGCAATGACCACCATGTTTCATGATATGATGCATAAAGAAATCGAAGTATACGTTGATGACGTAATCATCAAGTCTTAAACACAAGCTGACCATGTGCAAGATCTGAGAAAATTGTTTGTAAGAGTGCGAAGATATGATCTCAAGCTTAATCCAGCAAAATGTGCATTTGGTGTTCCATCTGGAAAACTTCTGGGTTTTATTGTCAGTAGAAAGGGAATCGAATTGGATCCTTCCAAAATAAAAGTCATTCAAAATTTGCCACCCCCGAAAAATAAGACTGAAGTCATGAGTCTACTTGGGAGGTTGAACTACATCAACAGGTTTATTGCTCAACTCACAACCACTTGTGAGCTCATTTTTAGACTTTTGAAAAAGGATGCTGCTGTCAGATGGACAGAGAATTGTCAACAAGCTTTTGACAAAATCAAGGAATATTTGTCCAAACCTCCC
>NW_006239630.1:2307-7815 GCF_000226075.1 Solanum tuberosum | reverse complement strand
AACAAGCTTTTGAAAAAATCAAGGAATATTTGTCCAAACCTCCCATATTCGTCCCGCCTGAACCAGTTAGGCCTCTCTTTCTATATCTTTCAGTGACAGATAATTCCTTTGGGTGCGTTCTCGGTCAACACGATTCCACAGGCAGGAAGGAGCAAGTTATCTACTACTTGAGCAAGAAATTCACTAGTTATGAGGTCAAGTACACCCTCTTGGAAAGGACATGTTGCGCCCTAACTTGGGTTAGCTCAAAAGTTAAGGCATTACCTTTTGTCCTACACAACTTACCTCATATATAGGATGGATCTTTTGAAGTACATCTTTCAGAAGCCAATGCCAACTGGCAGATTCACGAAATGACAAATCTTGCTCACTAAATTTGACATTATATATGTCACTCGAACTGCAATGAAAGCTCAAGCTCTGGTAGACCACTTGACAGAGAATCCATTTGAGGGCGACTACGAACCATTAGATACATATTTTCCAGATGAAGAGATTAACTCAATTAAAGAAGTGAATCCAGATGAAAATCAAGCCTGGAAATTATACTTTGATGGAGCAATCAACAGAAAGGGCACAGGGATTGGGAGAATTCTCATATCTCACACAGGGCAACATTACCCTGCAACAGCTCGACTTCGTTTCTTCTGTACAAATAACACAACAGAGTATGAAGCTTGCATCATGGGTCTAAATATGGCAATAGATTTGGGTGTGCAAGAATTGATTATGTTGGGAGATTCTGATTTGCTTATTCGGCAAGCTCAAGGCGACTGGAAAACTCAAGATCTCAAGCTTCTTCCATACAAACAATAGTGTGGAAGATCTTAGCAAAAGGTTTAGGACCATCGAGTTTAGATACATCCCCAGGTTTCATAATGAATTGGGAGATGCCTTGGCTACTTTGGCCTCAATGCTTCCATAGCCTGGAAACACTTGTATTACTCCCTTGGAGATTCAACTTCGGGACCAACATGGATATTGTAACACTGTGGAAGCAGAATCAGATGGTGAGACGTGGTACCTAGACATCAAGAATTTCTTGCAAACAGGGTAATGTCCCGAACATGCCAGTGGAAGCCAAAAAAGAACTATTAGACGTCTGGCTAGTGGTTTCCTTTTGAGCGTGGAAGTTTTATATAAACGCTCCCCGGATCTGAACTTATTGAGATGTGTGGATGTTGAAGAAGCCGAGAAGATCATGAATGAAGTACATGCTGGGGTATGTGGACCACACATTAATAGATATGTCCTTGCGAAAAAGATACTTCGAGCAGGATATTACTGGCTTACCATGGAACGGGATTGCTTTCGCTTTGTGAAAAAATGTCATTAGTGTCAAATTCATGGTGATCTCATTCATTTACCTCCTTCTGAGTTGCACCCCATGGCCGCTCCATGGCCCTTTGTTGCATGGGGGAATGGATGTCATTGGACCAATTGAGCCAAAAGCTTCTAATGGACATCGATTTACTTTGGTCGCAATTGATTACTTTACTAAATGGGTGGAGGCAATCACTAAGAAGGCAGTAGTGGATTTTGTCCATTCAAACATCATTTATCGTTTTGGTATCCCAAGAACTCTCATCACAGATAATGTTGCAAACCTTAATAACAATTTGATGAAGGAGGTATGTGAGCAGTTCAAAATTGTGCATCACAATTCTACTCCATACCGACCAAAGGCCAACGGAGCTGTGGAGGCGGCCAACAAGAATATCAAAAAATTCTCAGGAAAATGGTTCAAGGCACTAGACAATGGCATGAGAAGCTGCCTTTTGCACTTTTAGGATATTGCACAACAGTGCGCACCTCGATTGGTGCAACTTCTTATTTGCTGGTGTATAGGACTGAGGCTGTGATACCAGCGGAAGTCGAAATTCCATCTCTTCGAATTATTGTCGAGGCTGAAATTGAAGATACTGAATGGGTCAAAACTCGACTAGAGCAGCTCACATTAATAGATGAGAAACGATTGACGGCCATCTGTTTTGGTCAGCTTTATCAACAAAGGATGGCTAGTGCATATAACAAAAAAGTGCACCCAAGACACTTTGAAGTAGGTCAATTGGTCTTAAAGCGCATTCTCCCGCACCAAGAAGAGGCCAAGGGAAAGTTTGCCCCAAATTGGCAAGGTCCATATCTTATCAAGGAAGTGTTGTCCAAAGGAGCCTTGCACCTTACTGATGTGGAGGGAAAAATCACAGGTATAACTGTTAATGCGGACGCAATCAAAAGATTCTACATCTAATGCGTTCTAAGATACTGTGACAAGTTGTGGCTGAGAGAACAAAGGCATCACTTTCAAAAAAAACAAAAAAACAAAAAAAAAAATCCAATATCTATAAAAAACTGGGGCATTATTTTTTATTTTGATAGAATAGAGTCAAATTGTAATTTCGTTTATGATTTTATTCTAGCAACCGACATTTTGATCAACTCTAAGAACGATAGATTCAATGTGTCTTGCACGGACAATTGATCATCAAAGACAACATTGTTGAGTCAAAAAAAAAGAAAAGAAAAAAAGAGTCTTATCGATGAAAACCTTTATAGGCATCATAAGACGACAAGAGAGAAAATCTTATCGGTTAAAACTCTTGCTGGGCACCCTAAGATAAAAGAAGAGAACATCATGAAATTGACTAATTGGGAGAAATCTGCAAAGATCATCATTTCTCGATACCTCTGCATGAAGAATACATAGATCAGTTATAAATTGATAATGGTTCAGATTTTGAGAATTAGACAACTCAAACGAATCCGGGGTTAAGTCCAAAGTGCATGGCATGGTTCACTCAAAGTCGACATATGTCTCCAGATAAGTTCTCTTTCTCATTTTTCTTCAAAAAAGGAATGCCTTTCCTTAAGTTTATAGTCTTTCTTGATCCAATTTTTCACACTCTTAAGTTTGATATTTTTTTTAGTAATTTCGGTATAATCTCTTGACAAAATAAGGTAAAAGATTGCAAAGCTTACTACGGGTTCCCAAAAGTAAAGTTGGGTATCCAAGTTGACATGCCATCGAGCAAGTACTAAAAATGCCTCAAATCTTCACTGTAAACTCGTGAACGAATGCAATATAGTCTCTAAAGTCATGAAAAATATTCAATAGGAAAATTCAACCTTTGGGACATCAGTCGCACCATGATATTTGGTAGTACCAAAAAGATCAAGGCCCTTGTATCGACAAAGAGGAAGCTTCAAAGGTTGTTCAACCAAGAATTTGGAGTAGAGTTGGAGAAATTGGTCAGGAGTAAGGTCAAGTCATCGGAGCATCAAAGCCACAAACCAACCACCACTTTAAACTAACAATTTTCTTTTGCTCAACACAGGAACAAAAGAAAATGTGGGATTACAAGTCAAAAATGAAACATCACAAAAAGGAAATTCTCCAAAGTCTTCACATGTTTGTTGTTTCATCTCATGCTATTCACATTCTTGCCTCTCAATCCGAGAGCTTCAGGCAATACGCACAAATCTAAATTCCGTGTAAAATGCACACGTCCTTTATTCATGTGCAATACACACCATCATTTATTCATGTGCAGTACGCACCAGTCTGAATTTCACACAATACGCACCAATCTGAATTTCGTGCAAATACGCACTCGTCCTTTATTCACGTGCGAAATGTACTAGTCTTTCTTTCATAAGCAAGACGTACCAATCCAAATCCCATGCAATACACATCGATATTGCATTCATGTGCAATACATACTAGTCTTCTTTCATGTGCAATATGCACCAGTCCTTATTCACATGCAATACACATCAATTCTTTATTAATGGGCAATACGTACCATATGCATATCCTGGGCAATATGCACTAGCATTCATGGGTTATACAAACCATATTCACATTTTTGGGGATACACCAAATCTCAGGACAATCCATAAAGACAATACGTCTTATTTGAAACACTCAGGGTAACACACCCCACTTCTCCTTTTCTTTCTAGGGTTATACGTCCTAGTTCAAGATTCTCATTTTTTCTTCCCTAAAAGAAACACATCCTTTTTGGGTTCTTCATTTTGTGATCTTGAGTTTTGAGTTTCAACCGCCAACTCAATTTAAAACATGCACCTGAGAATGATCCACAAGTCGTCAAGAGAGCATGAAGATCAATCTCAAAGACAACGGACAGAGCAAGTCAAAGATCAAGACGAGACCCTAAGAAAAATCATCAAGTAGGGATCTTGTAACTCTTATAATGTAGATAGGCATAGTTCTCTAGCTTCTTTTTTTTGTAATTATAGACAGTAGATGATGACAAGCAATACGAAGCAATCTTTTGACCGCAATTTCTGATAGTTTCAGCTATCAATGTTTCTCGAACTACACTGACCTGATTTCCTTTTAATCAAGGATATGTAGGCAACCTTTGAAGCAAGGTTCGGTCATCTTTTTCAAAATGGCTTCAACGGAGTTTGAAACAATAAAAAATTAGCCATTTCGTTCACTTTCTTCACTTGAAAACTCTTCATGTTTCCAAGCAAAGAGGGGCATGCTGTAAACACCTAATTTTTGACGTGTTTATTTTACTCCTACAATATATTAGTAAGGTCTTTTTCTTAATTATTTTTTGTTGTGTATTTTGGGTTGTTTGTCTTTGTTTATATTGTTTTTTTTTTTAAATTGGCTCAAATGACCCAATTTTTGATTGAATTGGGTTGATTTAGACCAAATTCTGATGGCCCAATCAATTTTGACCCGGTCCAAAAGAAATGGTCAAGATCAAATCTCAACCATCCATGATATTTTGATCAAAGGGCTCTTATGGACCCTACCCAAAAAATACAAAACTCCAAAATATAAATTTTTTATTTGCATTTTTTGATTTTCTTCTTCCCTTTGCTTCCACCTGCCGCCGGCCGGCCGGCCATCGCCACCGCCGCCACTGTCACCGGCGGCCACCACCCCTTGGCCGGAAAAATCTCCAAAATTTTACCATTTCTTCCTTTCACTCTCCTCTACACAAATCCGCAAACCATTCGTTCATATCCATAGCCAAACTCCGTAGATCTAAGAAAAACCAAACATAAATCTTCACATTTTTCTTTAGATTTACAAAGTTTCGGTCATCCCCGTCCTATATCCTTTACATAAAAGTGTAGAGTTGTTCAAGGGTTATCCTTTGATGTAAAGTTTATGTCCAAAACCCGTCAACAAATTTTCCGGCAGAGTTTTCCGGCGACCTCCATTCATCCAAAAATGTCAATCATTTCCCCCTCTCATCTTCTATCCAAATCCGTCATGATCACTTTTTTTAAAACTATATAAGTCGTTATGGTGCCGAATTTATATTGTTTTGTTAGTATTCTTCAAGTTCTATCATGTTGAAGTTGTTGCTTGAGTTTATTTATTTATTTTTATTTTTTTTGAATTTCGTTTTTTTTTATTTTTTCTGCCTTATTTGTGGTGTTTTGATCTTTAAAATAGTTTAGATGTTTAGATTTTGTGTTAGAAGGCTGATTTTCTTTTGATTTTTGGGTCTTGATCAAATG